>NC_060284.1:4156056-4295361 GCF_021613505.1 Equus quagga | reverse complement strand
GGGGCCGCGCCGGTGCCTCCGCGCTCCGGAGAGGCCGAGGGATGCCGGGCGCGGCGAGGTGCCGCCGGGGCACGCGAGCGCCGCGGGACGTGCGCTGGTTTTACCCCCAGACACAGATCGTGCAGGTGAAGCTCCGACAGGCGAAGGGTTTGCTCAGAGATCACACAGCGGCTAAACGGTGGCGGTTCCCCAGGCCTGAGCTCTCACTCTCTTTTTCATACCTTGCTACTGCCTCAGAGGTAGAATTCTTTTAAGTGTGACAGATAGTCCTGTCTTCCTCATACAACAGATTATGGACCATGCATGATTTTTCGAGAACCTGTTCTGCGTCCAGGCGCTTTCACACACGTGCCATCCAACCTCACGGCAGCCCCGTGCTGTGGGAGGCATCTTCCCATTTTCCAGATGAGGAAACTGAAATGGCCGAGGTGAGGCTGCGCCCGCTCCTGCCACTTTGTCTCTGTCGAGATTTTGGTTATAACTGGGAGAGTCTGGGAAGAAGGTCAAAACCAAGATCCTTTTACGCTGCCTGGCTGCCGTTAAGAATGGCTAATATTTATGGAGTGCCTTCCGTGGGCCGGATTTTACACACATTACCTTATTTTTCCTCTCCCAGTGATACTCATGGGAGAGAAATTATTAACATCCATGCTTAACAGACGGGGGAAACAGCATCAGAGAGGTCAGGTTACACATATAAAACCTTAATAAAGCTTATATGTTAAGTTGAATCATGAAATTGCCGTTTTTGTAGGCCCAAACATTATCGAATATCATACAGGAGCTTCACCAGGCGATCAAAATTAAAATCAACAGTGGAGGCAGAGGAAAATCGAGTTCCCGCAGATGTGCTCCACGGAGAAAGATGTGACATCTTTGTGATATTCTGGCGGAGAATGCACAACCTGAATCTAATCGGGGGGAAATGTAAGATAAACCCCAAATGAGGACTTTACTATTAAAGAGGGGCTGGTGCGGTATTGTTCAAAGTGTCAGTGTCATAGCAGATGAAGAAAAGCTGTGACCATGTTCTGGATTGAAGGAGACTCGAGACACGGCAACTAATACCTGAGTCTAGCCTGGACCCTGAGTGGGAGTTTTTAAAAAAGACTCTAAAGGACATTAGTGGGTCAATTTTCAAAAAAAAAATGAAATATAGATTGTAGATTAGATAAGTGTTTATCAATGATAAATTTACTGGAGTTGACTACACAGTGGTTATGTAAGAAAATATTCGTATTTTTCAAAAATCCACACTAATTAGGAATAAAAGTCATGATGAGTTTAACTTACTTTCAAATGGTTTAGAAAGAAGTTTCACATATGTGTGTCTGTGTATGTGTGTTTAGCGGGGAGCAAATGATAAACCAAATGCAGCAAAATGTAATGGTAGGTGAATCTGGAGAAAGAGCATATGGGCATGTTGTGTACTCTCCTTGTTCTTGCAACTTTTCTGTAAGTTTGAAATTTATCCCCATGTAAAAAGATAAAAAACATTTAAGTTCCATAAAAAAAGAAAATAATGTGGAAGGAATCCTCTACCTGATATTAAGGTGTATTATAAAGCTGTAATCATCAAAATAGTGTGGTATTGGCAGAGGGCTAGACCGTAGATCAATGAGACAGAATAAAGAACCAGAGACAGACCCACATCAACTTGCCCAACTGATTTTGACAAAGGTGTAAAAGCAATCCAATGGAGGAAAGATAGCTTTTTCAACAAATGATGCTAGAATAATTGGACATCCATTGACAAAAAAAAGCAAGCCTCGATCCACACCTTATATAAAAGTCAGGTCAAAATGGATTGCAGAAATTAAATGTAAAGTGTAAAACTAGAAAACTTTTAGGAAAAAGAATAGGATGAAATCTTCTAGGATCTGGAGCTATGCAAAGAGTTTTTAGACTTGTCACCAAAAACATGATCCTTGAGTGGAAAAACTGATAAGTTGGACCTTATCACAATCAAATACTTTTGCTCTGTGAAAGACCCTGCTAAGAAGCTGAAAGGACAGGCTACAGACTGGGCACAAACACTTATGCAACGAACTACATATCCACAAATGTTTAACATCTCAAAACTCAACGTTAAAAAAACAAGCAATCCAATTAGAAAATGTGCGAAAGACATGAACTATTTCACTAAAAATGATATACAGATAGATAGCAAATAACCACATGAAAAGATATTCAGCATCATTAGCCATGAAGAAATACAACTTAAAGCTACAATGAGATATCCCTACATGACTAAAATGAAACGGCTAAAATGAAAAATAGTGAAAATACCAAATGCTGGCAAGGATGCAGAGGGAAAGACTGGATCTCTCATTCATTGCTGGTAGGCATGTAAAAGACACAGCCACTGTGGAAAAGAGTCTGGCAGTTTCTTAGAGAGTTAAATACTCAACTACCGTAAGACCCAGTAATTAGACTCTTGGGTACTTATCCCACAAAAAAATGAAAATTTATGTTCACACAAAAACTATACACGGATGTTCATAGCAGCTTTATTTGCAGTAGCCAAAACCTGGATACAACCCAGATGTTCTGTTTTATTCTTTCTCTAATCCAGAAGAATAGGAAGACAGAAATATCAAACGAAGAAAGGAAGTGGGAGAGAGTGGGATGAGGGTGGAAATCAAGAGGTATTCTCTCTCTCTCTCTCTCTGTCAGCAATACGCTGAGTTTTCTTGTACACCAACCTTCACTCTCCATGGCATCCAGAAGAAAGTCTGAAGAAATAAGCCCTTAGAAGAAGTGATCTAATTAACAAAGCTACTCAGGAATGGCGGCCACGTGCCACCATCTGATACCCTAAACAAGGGTTGTCCTCTCTTCCTCTTTCCTTCTTACCTGCCCTTGGAAAAAGGACACCTGAAATCTAGTCCTGGTTGCCCAAACCATCTGTGAAATATTGGTTAAGTCCCTTCTGCTCTTTGCTGACTATTTTAGTCACCACCACCACTCCCATTAATGGAGGGGATTTCACCAAATGACCTAGAAGTTTCATTCTAGAGTCTGCCACCATCCTTTCCAGATGTCCTGGCTCTCGCTAGCTGGTTTTGGAATACTGCTAAGTGTCAGTAGCCCCAGTGGGCCTGGCGTAGAGACTCACCTTTTCTTCCATTGTCCTTGCACATCCAGTGGATCAAAATAGCTCCTCGAGGGGCCCACTGGCTCACTGCTTAGACCTCACTGGTCAGGGCAGGCTGAGAGAGACATTCTTGGACTTGCCCTTTTAGTCCAAACATCATGTGATTTCATGGCACTCCTCCAGCCCGGAGCTGAAACGAGGCCAGAAGGCTCTGGCTCCCACGCTCAGAACTTGCTCCAGGCAGATCCAGTGGGGAGACTTCTCTGCAGTCTGTGGAGACCATGGGGAAAGAATGCGGCCTGGGAGAAGATCTTCCACCTGAGCAGAAACACCCCAGGGCCCTGAGGCACATTCATGAGCATTAGCAACTTGGAATTTCTTTTGAAATGTCAAAAATGCAAAAGAAGCCCACTCACTTGTACATCTGGCTTACTGAGCATAGGAGAAAAACAAAGGGAGAAAAAACCCTTGAATTCCATTCATGTCATTGTGTTTACAAAGCTAAGTCCAGAAATATGAAAATGACAGTCCTCAAAATCAACGGGATACAAGATTTTCCTGGGTGTGTGCATGCGTGGGTGCGTGTGTGTGTGTGTGTGTGAGAGAGCTCTAACAGAAAGTACTTAGGGTGTCCAGCTAGGCAGAGCTGTGTGAATTCTGGCTGTGCCACTTACTAAGTGTGTGACCTTACCCAACTTTTCCAACTGCTCCAAGTGTCAGTTTTCCTGTCAGTAAAATGGAGATAGTAAACAGCACCTACCTCACAGGGTGATGATAAGTTTTCCTCTTATATGTACAGTATCTAATAAGCTCAATAAATGGTAGTTTATTCTAATACTCTGTCCATTTAGAGACAATGACAGATGAAGAAGAATGGCATCTTCTTTTGCAGTGAATAAATAAAATGTGTGTGTGTGGGTGTTTAAAGAGAGAGAAATGGAAAGGATTTTGATGTTTGGTGAAGGTCACATCCTTCAAACTTCATGACTTAATTCTGTGTCTCTCTTCTATTATCCCTGAGGGGTCCTGTACCTACCCTCCCTTACAGAGAGTTCCAGAATGTAAACCAAACTGCATAACCTGAAGGCGTCTCGAGTGCCTTTGGAACCATCGGAACTAATGGTGTGGTTTCACGTTACCCCAATAGCAATGCCGATTGGGCTATTATTAGTGCAGAAAACAGTTAAGGGCAGTCTCCACTTTAAACTGATTTTTCAATCTGAAGTTCTCCAAGTTTACAAGATTATGATATAATCAAAGTTTAAAGAGCAATTCCTCAGAAAGCCTCCCAACCACGACCTGTTCAGCAGTGGTACCTGGTGTGAGAGGAGGAGAAACTGCTGATGCAAAATGTTTTCAGGGCTTCTAAGAGATTGTTTCGAATATCTATTGCTACACAATAAAACACCCCCAAACTTAATGACTTAGAACAGCAGCAGTCATTTATTGGTTAATGATTTTGCGGTGTAGGCAGGACTCACAGGGGACATTCCTTTCTGCTCCAGATGATGTCAGCTGGGGTTGCTCAGGGTTGAAGATACACTTCTGGGATGGCTCACTCCCACAGCTAACAGGATGTGCTGGCCATAGCTAGGAGCTCAGCTGAGAACCTTGATTCCTCTCCACAAGGCTGCTTGGACTTCCTCACAGCATGGCAGCTGGGTTTCAACAGGGAGGAAGCTGAATCAGAGGCTTCTTAAAGCCTGGGCTCAAAAGTCCCTAGAAAGTTCTTCCTGCACATTCTGTGGGTTGAATCAGTCACAGGCTCCAATGTTCAAGAGAGGAGTGGCGTGCACCCACGAGGAGGGCAGAATAATCGGAGGTCACCTTCAGGGATGGGCTAGCACAGGCCCCTACCAGCTGGAGAACAACCTCGACCAGCAGCAGGCAGGGCTTTGCCCAGAGTCTCATAATTAGAGATTAGAAGGATTGTGTTGAGTGAACACTCCTCGCCCTGAGGAAATTGGGGTTCTGCAAGAGGCCTACTAAATGGGAAAACAGACCCAGATAGGGGGCACTCATTCAAAGGAAAGATCAGAATATCACAGGTTAAAACCACAGAAACTTTGCTGAGCACCTACGGAAAGTGAACCTCACTAGACCTTGTGTCTCCCCGACTGAGGGATGCGAATGGAGCACCCCGCATGGCATCAAAGACCCGGACTGAGTCTCGTTCACTTGCCATTGTAATGTCCCTGCACAGAGTCACTTAATCCCTCTGAGCCTCAGTCTCCTTATCTGTAAATTGGGGATAATAATACTTGCCTTACCCTGTGCACAGCAGGGTGATTCCAATTCCTCTGGAAAGCAGGGAGATTCCGTGAAAGCACATGTGAACGTATTCTGTTGATAAAAATCCAATGAACTACTTTGCAAATGTTTTATGAGTAAATGATGCACTGACTTTTAAGATCTCGGAACTTTAAAGAGAACAAACCCCTAGACCTCACTTTCTGCAAAATTTGTGCCTTGTGCTAGCTGGTGGGGGTGATGTGGGTGGATTGAATCCACTCATGGCTTGCGATGCAGGCTTGTCATGGCAGGTGTCAGGTGGGAAGATAGGGTGAGGTGGGAAGATGAAAAGAAGCAAAGTCCAGACTGGAGTTTGTGTGCCTACCTCATGCGTTATGATGTTATTATAATGTACCTCGTTATAGTACTAATTCAGGCCTTCAAAAATGCTGATTCATTTTTAAATTGACCTAAAAATATAAAAGATGTTATTGAGAGAGGCAGTATTGCACAGCTGTTAAAAGCCCAGACCGGTGCCACACCATCCTGACTCCACCATTTACTGGCAGAGGGACATTAGAAAGCTGCATTCACAGCTCTGTGCCTCAGTTTCTCATCTGTAAATGGGCATAACGAGCGCCCACTTCCCAGGGCTGTTGTGAGGACTGAGCGAGTTGCTATGCGTAAACACGCAGAACAGCACCTGGCGATGAGTAAGTGTGAGCTATTGTTTTGATTGTACTCCAGGCTGGGCACCGTGCTAATAGCTTACATGATTTATTTATTGACAGCACTCCATGAGCATCAACTAACTACCTACTGTGTGTCAGATATTATTGTAGGCTCTTGGGATTCATGAAGAATGAATCAGATAAAGATGCCTGTTCTCCTGGAACTCACATTCTATTGGGCATGGGTGAGACAGACAGTAAATAATAGGTAAAACAAATAAGTAAGCTTTGAAGTTTGACAGAAGATACAGGTGCTATGGATAAATGAAAAAGTCGAGCCGGGGGAGGGGACCTGGGATGCTGGTTGGGGGAGGAGCAGGGGCGGGTTGCAGTTCTGAATAGGGGGTCATGGCAGACCTGGTTGAGAGAGAAAATGTGAGCCAAGGCTCGAAGGAAGAGAAAGAAGTCAGCTATGCAGGTACCCAGGAGAAGAATGTTCCAGGCAGAAGGGCCAGCTGGAGTGAAGGCACTCCATTGGGAGCGAGCCTGGCAGGTCTGAGGACAGCAAGGAGACAACAGTGGATGGAATAGCAAGCGAGAAGGGCTGCTGTAGGAGGAGAGGGTGGGAGCTGGCTGGGCAGAGCACGGAGGAGAGTCTGGTAGGCTATGCTGGGCTGTAACTGCCGTCTGAGGGACATGGGAGCCAATGGTCAATGACAGGAGCTATTACTGTTCCATTTGCTAATAAAGAAACTGGAGCAGAGAAAGGTGAAGTACCCACACTAAGCTATACAACTAGTAAATGAAGAGTTGGGATTACTATCCTATAGATTCTTACCATTTTTATAGGGCCCAGAAGAATGATGCAGAGGAGGGAGGGAAGTAAACAGTGAGGAAAATGTGGCCTGAGCATCCTGTGTAAATTGAAGGGATTGAATCAGTGATCCTGAAGGTCTCGATGCTACGGTTTATGGTTCACTGGCCCCCAGAGAACAGATGGACTGAACGTCATGGAAGCAATGGATGAGACGGCCAGCATCTTTGCTTGGCCAATTGACCCTGATCTTGTATCCCCACAAGACCTTACCCATACTCTGTCATAGCTCTTTCTATACTGTATTGAAAATATGTGCTTAAAAATCTGTCTTACTTCCATAGACTAAGCTCCCCATTTTTGCACCTGACACCTGGCTGATTAATCACAGGTTCTCTGCACTCAGCACCAAACTTGGCAAAGAGGCGGTTCTCAAGACATATTTACTTATTCTGGCTTCACTTTATATTGGAACAAAGAGGCTTTATTGCAGGGGGGTGGTGACCATGAGGCGGTCCAGAGACAGCAGCAGCACCAAGTCGCTCCCTCTCTAGGCCGGCAGGGCAGAAGACGAAGGTCCTGTATCAGTCCAGGGGGTGAGGTCCCCAGGCAGAAGCTGAATCAAGGGGATACCTAGGAGAAGAAACAGCCTCTGCCAGAGATGGTCAAGAAATATTTTCTGATCTGTAACTTAATGTGCACCCAACAGAGCCCAGACCTCCCCCACTTCCAAGGAGTGTTTCCAGAAATCCTCCTTCTCTATCTTCCCCATAACATCTGGAGCTTAGGGGCAGTGGAGAAGGGTGATTAAAAGCATGGAATTGATCACTTCTGGGCAAGTTATTACCCTCTCTGTGCCTTGGTTGTCTCCTCTGTAAACCTGGGAAATTAACGTCTGTCTCAGAGGGGTAAGCACAAAAAGTATCGGGGAGGGTCTGGCATAAAGCAAATGTCCAAATTATGCTCATCCTTGCCCTCCCTTTTTAGGTGACACAGAACACGCTGTAACAAAAGGTTTTTGTATTCAAATCTTTTCTGTTAGAGAAGAAGTTTTATGTAGAGACTGGAAAATCTACCAAAGGGCAAGAGACCTTTCTGGAAATTTTTGCCCCATGGCTCAGATTTGAATGTTGCATTGGTGGATGGGAAATGTAGTACAGGGTGAGTGGTTATCTACAGACACTTCATTGGGAAGTTTTCGAGGTGTAAAAGGACAGGGCCATGGGAAGGGCTGACGGGGCTGAGGGAGGGTAATTTGGGGGTCCCTTTCCTTCTTTCTTTAATCTCCTTGTCAGAGACCTTCATGAAAAGGACAACCCAATTGTGTGGTGACAAATGGTGTTTTTCTTTATATCTTTCTATTTCTTTTCTTTTTTCAAACTTCCTATGAGTGAATATTACTTGCATAGTACAGTAGGAAAAATTAATTGTCAAGTTTTAGGCCCACCGACAAAGATGAGTCTGTTAGAGATGCTTTAAACTGGGCGGTGATGGGGAGCTGGAAATAAGGTGGGCTCTCCCATGGACCCCGCCGCAGCTGCGAGGGACAGCGGTGGCCATCTCAAACCAACCCCACAGGCGGGACCTGGAACCCTCACCTCTTTGTTCTACCAGAGGGCACCTTTGCAATAGTTAGAATCATGATGTGATTCCCTCAGGGAAAGCCTGCATGCTTTTAAAACTTGGAATATGTACATACTTCCTTTTTTTGGTTGAGATATAATTATGGTTAAAATTGGAGTTTTCACCTCCCCTCTACTTGCTGCGTATCTTTGTCATCATGGTGTTCGTTTGCTTTTGTGACAGAGATGGCTGGTGCTCACCAACATCCACCATTTCTCTCCCTCCTAGGCACACAGCTAGCCTAGTCCCCCAGCCTAACATGCACTTGGTCAGGGCCGCGTGACTGAGTCTGGCCAAGGGAATGGGGAACGTACAACACTTGGAGGCCTGGCCTCTGAGAGCTCGCACAGAACCCTCCGAGTTCTCTTTCTTCGCGCCTCAGCTGGCTGGAGACAGGCGATGCAATGGCTGACTTCAAAGTCCTGAAGGAGGGTGGAGCTGCCTGATGGAGGCAGCCCGGTCCTTGAATGCCTGCCGGAAACCGACCCCTCCCGTCCTCCGTCGATCATGTTGGATGGCAATGTGAGCAAGAAACACCTTTGCCACGTCCAGCCAGTGAGGTCTGCAGTTGTTTGCCATGCAGCTAGAACCCTCTCACTCCCACACCTGGAGAGGCTGCATCTGCGAGGAGAACTACCTGTCTCGGAGAGGTGCCCCGACGACATGACGCCAGACAGACATTCCACGGGAAGACTGGCTGGAGCTGCATGTTGACATCTCCCAAGGGGCCACAGAAAGCAACTAGGCTCATCTGATGTCACCTCTGAGGACAAACTTCTCTCAATTACATATGCTGGTTTACATTTCCCTCTCTATGAAGAACTACCTCCGCTTCTTATTGTGAACTGTGCGTTGTTAATGATGATGGAGAGAACTGAACCAGGGGGATACAGTGAAAGGTGCTGCAGAGTGGAGAAGGGCTTGACAAGATGAACATTTGAGAGAGCTTGCTTCTGGGAGCTCGGCTTGGAATAGGGGGTCGCCTTCTCCTGTGATACTGACATGCCTCCATGAATTCTTCATTCAACAATGACCTTGAACAGATTCTGCCCTAGACGCTTGGGACAGGACTCTTAACAACTATGGTTCTTCTACTCATGGAGCTTGTAGTCCAATGGAAGAGAAAGACATTAAACCACCAATCTCTCAAAGACATAATCCTGCAAGTGGAATAGGTGTTAGGAAGGGAAAGCCCAGCATACCGGCACTGTGAAAGCACATGAAGGGGGATGACTAAACTCACTGAGAAGGAAAGTCTCTTGAGAAAATGACATTGACTTTGAGACCTGCAGGATGACCTGGAGTGTCCAGGAGAAAAATATTCAAGGTACAGGAGACAAATCCCAATGTAGGAGGAGTACTATTTACTCCTACTAATAACCAACACTTACACCTTCCATGTGTCCAGTAGGGATCTAAGACCTTCACAGACATGAATGTGTTTAATCCTTCCAGAAACTCTATGAGGTAAGTACTATTATTATTTTCATTTTACAAATGAAAAAACTGAGGCAGAGAAATGTTCATAAGTTGCTAATAAACGGCCTAGGAAGGCTTTGGACTCCAGCGATCTCGCTCCAGAGGTCGTACTCCTCATCACAAAGGTCTACCGGGCCTCGGGGCACTCTCGGCCGGCACAGAGGAGCCCTGGATGGCTGAAGGATGGTGAGGAATGCAAAAGGTGGCACAAGAGAAGCAGGAAAGATAATGCATTTGGGACTCCTCTTATGGACAGGGTTGCGCAAACCTATGGCACGTACTAAGAGGTCAATAAAGCCCCCTAAAATTCCATAAGCCTTCTTGGTCTTTGTCTTCTCTACACAAACTTGGTGGTGATGTATGAACTTGGGGAGCCATGACCACTGGGTGATAGGGAGGTGGTCCTGTCCCATTAGCCGTGCACACAGCCCCTCAGCCATGAGTTCCTCCCTCGGAGGTTAGCAATTCCCCTTGGGGGATGTGCTTCGGAGCCACCCCTGCATCCTACCAATGGGTTCAAAGTTCTTGCTGCCCTGGGAAGTGACTTTTGCTGATGCTGCTTATGATCCCTCACAGCCTGTTATACCTCCCAGATGAGCCTAGAGTGAGCTGATGACATCACACTGTCAGCACAATCGTTCCCCCAGCACAATCGTTCCCCTCAGATGCCCTGCTCACACAGTTAGCAAGGCTCGCACCCTTCCTGCAGGCAAGTGCAGAAAATGCAAGGGAAATCAAAGCTTCTAGAGCTACATTGTCCAATGCAGGATCCAGTAGACACAAGTGGCTATTTAAGTTTAATTACCAAAATTAAGTTAAATGATTAACAGATGGATTCCTCAGTTGCACTAGCCACATTTCCAGTGCTCAGTAGCCACATGTGGCCAGTGGCTACTGTCCTGGACAGCACAGGTAAAGAACGTGTCTATTGTTGCAGAAAGTTCTGTTGGACAGCACTGCTCTAGACACATGCTTCATGCCTCTGGGGCTCATCTAAGACCTATGACCATGGCAGAGCCCTGGGTGCATTTTATTCCAAAGCCCATTCTTATTACACTATGCTTCATTCCCATCCATAGATTATTCTTTCTCATTCAACTAATGTACACTGAACATCTACTGTTGTCAGACTCTATGCTCGTCACTGAAATAGGCTGAATTATCCTTTTGCTAAAAAGTCTTAGATGACTAGAGCAACAAAGGTTTGAAATATGGACATACTGGACTATCCCTTCTTTTGCGGGTTTTGGGTGGATGCTCAAACCTCAGGCAAGTTACTTAACCTCTCTGAGTTTCACAGCACTATTGTGAGAAATAAACGCGATAATGTGTAAAGAACACTTAGTAAAGACTCAATAAATGGTACCCAATATTTTCACATCATCGTCATCATCCCAGTTGGCAGGGAACACAGTAGGAAGGGCACTCAGCCTCATCCATTATGGGACAGTACTAACTGTTATAGGCCTTCCTGGCATTATCACAGATCTATCTTCTTTATAGCATTTAGTCACTGGTCTTGGTTCTGCCTGGGCTGCTCCTTTTTGCTCTTCAATATCTGCAGAGTGTGCACTCTGGTCCCCTGCCCCCACCTGCCCCGGGCCTTCACCTTTACACTCTCCTTCTCCTTTTCTTGTCACTCTCCTGACTATTTTCTTCTTTCACAATATCTTTCTAAAAAAGTAGAACCCAGAACCTTCCCGAGTACTTCAGGTGTTGCCCAAATACTGTATATTCAATGTCTACCAGGCTACATGGCCATGAGGAGGGATTCCCCTAAAAATTTTTTTAACATTTTTAAAATTCATTTTAAAAATCATTTATGAAGGTTTTATTTCTGCAACTGAATTTTAAAACTTAAATGTAAGACTCAGTCCATATATACTCCACACACATACACAAACTTTTTTACACAAATGGTATCATAGTCTACATATTGTTCAAATTTTTCATTAACAGTATATCTGGAAATATTTCCAGTGCTGAGTACAATGATACGATGACTTCCATTAATCTGAACACAATGATCCAGTTCTATTATAGGTGCTAAGATTCTCTCCGTTGTTTTTTGGGTGGTGGGGAATTTTTTAACATTAGGTTGGGCTATTGTAGAGTCATATAAAATCTCAGAATTTTTTTCATAATAATTGTTATCAAGCCACGTTCTCCCATTCTGTACTTCTGCAACTGAATTTTTAAAACCTAAATGTAGGACTTGGCATTCATTTCCATTGAGTTGCATTTTGTTGTTTTGACCTAGACTCAAGGTCTTTGAAATCTTGTCTTTTATCCAGTGACTCCTCCCAGCTGTGAACATAATCAATATAGTTTTACTTCCATCTAAGTCACTGAAGCATCACAGGCCAAGAACAGAGGCCTGTACACAAAGAAACAGGTGTTTCTTCCTCCAAACCCACGGATCTGCTTCCCCTTCCACTGATCTTGGCAGGCGTCTTGTCCTGGGACTGCGTGTTCTACTGTATCCTGACCCTTCACTTCCCCCTTCCTCCATCTGAGGTCTCCCCAGTTAGACTTGAACCAAAACCACGGTGAAGGAGAAAATGTATCAGTTTATACCTCCTTAAGAGCTTTGGTGACAAAACCAAAATTCAACGCAGGATGAGTCTGAAACAATAGAGATAAAGTAGGGTTTGGGGGTCCACTGAAGATCCCAACTGAACATAAACGTAGGTCAGAAACTCATTTGATGAATCCATCACTTATTAACCATATCTCCAGTCAGGAGGAGATGAAAGAGAGGCAACACCCAGCCTCCTTGTAAAGAATCAGCAAGCCAGGAGGGGAAAGATGCGTACCCCTGTGTGTGTCGCTTCTACAGAACTTAGAGCGTGGAACGTGTGCAGTCATTAATGGGGTTTCCAAATGTCAGGTTCTGTCTCCTTCCAGGCACACAGCAAGATTGTAGCTCCTCACTTCTCATGCCTTCCCCAGAGGCAGCCACAGTTAACTGTTCAACATGTACCTTTCCAGACCTCTCTTCTACATTTCCATATATAAATAAAATATGAGTAAAAATATCACAAGAAAGTATATAGAAATATTCACCAAATTCCACCCTTGCCACAACTCTGCAACTCATCAGCTTGGCTCTTTTGTGCTTTGCCACAGTGAGGGAAGCAAGAGAAGCAACAAACAGAGGTGGTTGTGAGTCTCTTCCTGGGCCTGAAGAATAAGTTCTGAGCACACCGGCAGGGTGGAGAGGAAGCAGGGAGAACCCCTGGGCTGACAGGACAGGAACACCTGTGTGAACCAATGACCAAGAGACAGCCGGGAAGATGGATGTCTTGGCAGATGCCAGTGTTGACGACCTCAAGTATCAGATGGACTGACTGCCATCCCCATCTCCCAGTTCCCTGGAACTCAGATGCAGCCCTGGAGAAGAGGAATGAGAAGCTTCAAATTCACTGAGAGCATATCTATGAGGTCGATATGGTAGAAACTCAAAACAGAAATTAGACTACATTATAGAAAAAATAGGGGAAGTTCTATTGCTTGTACACGAGTCATGGACTTATTATCGACCACACACACACACAATATTTTTTACATAAATGGTATCATGATTTACATATTGTTCATATTTTTCATTGACGATATATCTGAAAAAATTTCCAATGCATAGTATTCCATATATAGATAGACTATTATTTATTATTTAGCCATATCCTTACTGTAAGATATTTAGATTGTTTCCAGTTTTTGCTGTTTTGGCCAAGACTTCTGTGGATATCCTTACGTACGTAACTTTGTGCACATCCATATTCCTGTAGGAAGGATTCCTTAAATGAATAGAATATAGAATCAAAGAACATGTGAATTTTTAATTTTGATACATACTGGCAATTTGCCCTCCAAAATGACTCTATCAGTTTTTTTATATCCTGTGACAGTATATAAGTTTTCATTTACACTATAACCTCATAATCCTGAACATAGTTAGTATTTTTAATTTTTGAGAGTTTGATAATTAAAAATGTTTTTCATTGTACTTTTTATTTCCCTAATTGAGAAGTTTAACAACTTTTCATGTGTTTGTTTACCATTTGTATTTCTTTTATGAATTGTTGGTCTCTGTTCATATCTTTTACCCATTGTTCTGTTGACTTTCTCTTATTGATTTGTAGGAGCTCTTTACACATTATGGATACCAATCTTCTCTCTGTGATATATAGTGTGAAATTTTCCTCCAAGTCAGTCAGTTTCCTTTTAACTCTTTAAAGTATTACCCCGGACATAAAATTTAAGTCTTTATGTAGTCAAGGCTGTTGATCTTTTATTTTATGAATGTTTTAATTATTAATGACTTTTAAATTCAGTATTATAAAACTGTCCTTTACATTTTCTTTTAATACCATTATAGATTTAAATCAATTTAAAGCATACTTCTCAAAATTTTCAATGGACTCTGTTTACCAAGCTTTACCTTATATCAGCAACTGTGGCAGGCTGGTCCCCATGCTGCCAGAGTACTCACTCAGACTGTGCCGTGTTATATGGGCGAAAGTGAAAGCAGTACAGAGTGCTACAGCAACACCCATAGGAGGAGTGAGGGCAGCCTGCATGGAGAAGGTGATGTGGGCGGGACGGGGAAAGGCAGAGACAGGTTTGACAAACAGGGAAGAGAAGAAGAAACATTCCAGGAAGATGGAATAGCATAAACAAAGACCTAGAGGCCCCAAAGAGCAAGGCACGTTTGAAGAATAATGTGGTCATATCTTAGTTTGAAATAGCTGGAGTTTAGGGCTCATGGGGATGTGGCAAGAGATGCAGCGGGAAAGTTAGGACCAGACTGTGAAGGACGTTGAAAAATGCACACTACTTTATGAAGTTGCAAGTCATCGTTGGACCTGAGATTCACTTGAAAATAGTCTGAGAGTGGGGAAGTGGGTGAGGATACAGATGAAACAGGACTGGCGAAGAGCTGATAAGTGTTGAAGGTGGATGATGGTCACGTGGAATGCACTGAACCATTCCTTCTCTCTACCATTACATATGTTTGGGAATTTTCCTAAAACAAAATTCTTGTCTTATGCAAGGACCTTCTTTGGCATAAAATAATATTGGAGTGTTTTTGTCATTGTTGTTGTTAATAGTACTGTTGAGTTTTCAAAAAAACAGGTCATAGATTAGTAAACTATGATTGTATTTCTGATAAGTAGAGAGAGACCTAGAAAACTGGGCACCAAAATATGAAGAGGTCACCCCCTAGGTGAAAGAATTAAAGGCATCAGTGTATATTTTTCTATACTGTGTGAATATTATATATCAAATTGTATTCTTTTTAAAATCAGAAAAACAGATTTTCAAAAAAACAAATTTAGCAAAAAAGCTAAAAATTCAATTATAGAAGAATAATTGATATGTCCACATGATGGACAACTATGAAGCCACTAAAAACAATATTTAGGAAGAAGCTATATTAATGGAGAGAAATTCTTATCCTACAATGCCAACAAAAAAAGAAGCTATAAATCCATAAGAAATACTATTATAACTCTATGTAAGAGGGATGTATCCACAGACAGAAGGAAATTGGAAGAGTAACACCAAACTATCAGCAATAGCTACACTACTCATTTATACTCCATCCCTTTTTCTTTACTAAGCACATATCATTTCTGATTTCTAAAATGTGAGAAAAAACCCTCACATCTCTCTTCGAACTCTGTCTTTTTGACTCCAGAAAAAAATACAAGGAATAAGTGGTGATAATAAAAAGAGAAAAACGCTTCAGGGTAATTGTAAAATATGAAATTTTCTTTCTCTTTCCAGCTTTAGTCAACTGGGACAACCCATCGTAGGAGTTTGAGAAGTATAGACTTCTAACAGACAAACGTGATTAGCCAAACTAGATTTCTAGGAGATCTAAAAAGTTATTAGATAATCTTGTGTTAATATATCACAGTGTAATCCTAATTAACGATCTCATTTTTCTTGTACAATCATAATGAATTTAATAACTGAACTCTTAGATAGTTTTCCATAACTTAAATGAGGATGTGCAATCATAGAGAATACATCTTTGCAAGCATTCATAGAAAGTCACAAAACTTGAACAAAATCTTCAGAAGTTCCATAAAGTAGAAATAATACAAAAAAATTGTTTGACCATAATGCAGTAATACTAGAAATTAATACCAAAATTAAAAAACCAAAAGCTCTTCCACATAGCAATTTGAAAGAAAAACTATTAAACAGCCTTTGTGTGAAATAGAATATACAAAACAAAATTGGAGAAATTTGAAAAGTATTATAATGAAAAACGTTGCATTTCAGAATTTGTGTGATATTATTATGACAATACTCAGAGGAAAATTCACAGCCTTAAATATAGAAGGAATATAAATGATAGAATATCATTCACAGCCTTAAATATAGAAGGAATATAAACGGATAGAGTGAATATAAATGAATTAAATTTTCAACTCAAATGGCTAGAGAAAAACAACAAAGTGAACTGAAAGAAAGCACGAGGAAGGCAATAATAAAGATAAAAACATAAATCAATGGAATATAACCTAGACCCATAATTAAAAACTTCTTAGAAAAAAATCAGTTAAAGAGACATAGCTAACTTTAGAAACAGAGAAAATTTAAGCATTCTTATTTTCGGAGAAACATTAGAGGCATTCCTTCTGAGGTGAGGAACAAGCTAAGGATCCCATGTCTCCACACAATTTAACAGTGTGTTGGAAATGTTAACCAGTGCAGTCAGACAAGAGAAAACAGAATTAAGAAGTGGAAAATAAATAAAACTATTTCCATGTACAGCTATTATACTAGGAAGACCCAAGAGAGTCAATGTTATAACAGAGAAATAATAAAAGAATTCCTCAACATAGTAGAATATAAAACTGACATACAAAAATCCACAGTCAACTGCCAGCCAGACAGCCAACTGCTCCTGGTCTTCAAGAAGATGAGGAATCAGCACCAGAATGTGAACCAACTGGGCCACTAACACACTACTGAACTGGCAATTGTTTTAAAAAGAAAAACTTCCTAGTTTCTGAAGAACACAATGAGTTGATTACACGACACTGGAAGCTGCATCAGGATAAAGCAAATAAGCAAATATGTTAATGTTAATTGAAACCATGATTTTCAGTGTAAGAGGAAAGATATTAAAAAAAAAGAGGATATGGAAAAATCCTATAATGCTTAAATTTGGATTTGAAATTTCAGTACGAACTTACAATTTAAAATGCATAGTTCTTAACTGTGTCTAATGTCACCACAATAAAAATAAGAACGCTTGGTGCCAAGATATTAGTGGTTTCTAAATACCATCGCCACTAAAAGAAACCAGAGCTCTGTGGAGAAATGGCTACTTCCTGGTCTTGGAAGGGAAAGTACAAGATGACTGTGTGAGATTTTACGCCAAAAATCAAGTAAGTGTTCAAACACTGATGGAGCCATATCAAAAAGGAAGGAGAGCAACTTGAAGAAGATCCTTCTTGCCAAATTTGGGACAATTTGAGCATGAGAAAGCATAATTATTTGAACTAAAAAAGGAGTTCAGCAATGTGTCAGGATATAAGGTCAATATACAAAATTAATTGCATATTTTGTACACCAGCACTGAACAATCTGAAAATGAAATTAAGAAAACAATTCCATTAACAAAGGCATCAGAAGAACAAAATAGGAATACATTTTTTAAAACAGCACAAGACTTGTACACTAAAAATTACAAAACATCACTGACAGAAATTGAAAAAGAATTAAATCAATGGAAAGACATCACATGTTCACGGATTAGAAGACTTAATCTTGTTAGGATGGCAATACTCCCCAAGTGGATCTGCAGATTCAACACCATCCCTATCAAAATCCCAGCTGTCTTTTTTGCAGAAATTGTCAAAGATGAGCTGATCCTAAAATTCTTATGGAAATGCAAAGGATCCAGAAAAGCCAAAACATTCTTGAAAGAGAACAAAGCTGGAGGATTCACATTTATTATTTGAAAACCTACTACAGAGCTACACTAATCGAGACTGTGTGGTACTGGCATAAGGATAGACATAGAGATCAATGGGATAGAATTGAGAATCCAGAAATAAAACCATTGATCTATGGTCAGTTGATTTGCAACAGAGGTACCAAGACAATTCCAATAAATGGTGCTAAGACAACTGCATATCCACATGCAAAAGAACTATCGGACCCCTACCTCAAACCACACAAAAATTAACCCCAAATAGATCAAAGACCTAAATGTAAGAACTGTAAAATTCTTAAAAGAAACATAGGGGTAAATCTTTGTGACTATGGATTAGGTAATGGTTTCTTAGATATAACACCAAAAACACAAACAATAAAAGAAAAAGTGGATAAATTTGACTTCATCAAAATTAAAAAATTTTGTGCTTCAAAGAACACTATCAAAAAAGTGAAAAAAAACCCCCACATAATAGGAGAACATATTGCAAATCTTATATGTGATGAGTCTAGTATCCAGTATACATAATGACTCTTACAACTCAACAACAAAAATATCTCAGTTTGAAAATGGGCAAAGGATTTAAACAGATTTTTCTTCAAAGAAGATGTACAAATGGCCAATAATAAAATATGAAAAGATGGTCGAGATCATTAGGGAAATGTAAATCAAAATCATGAGATGTCACCTCACATCCACAAAGATGGCTATAATCAAAAAGACATAACAGCAAGTGTTGGCAAGGATGTGAAGAAATGGGAACCCATATTCATTGCTGGTGGGAATGCAAAATGGCACAGCCACTTTGGAAACCAGTTTGGCTGTTCCTCAGAAAGTTACACGTAGGGTTACCATATGACCTGGTAATTTGACTCTTAGGTATATACCCAAGAGAATTAAAAACATGTCCGCACAAAAACTTATACACAAATGTTCATAGAAGTATTATTCATAATAGCCAAAAACCGGAAGCAACCCAACTGTCCATCAATTGATGAACAAATAAATAAAAAGGTGTACATACACACAATAGAATACTATTTGGCCATAAAAAGGAATGAAGTACTGATCCATGCTACAACATGGATGAACCTTGAAAACATTATGCTAAGTGAAAAAGCCAGTCATAAAAGGCCACTTACATGATTCCATTTATATAAGACATTTCTATTCTGGAATTGTCCAGAATAGGCAAATCCATAGACAGAATGTAGATTAGCGGTTGCCAGGGACGGGGAGAGGGAGAAATTAAGAGATCAGTAAATAGTCAATACTTTTCTAAACTTAAAATTTTTTTCCCCAACTTAGCATTGATAAATTTTCCCATTTACAGAAAAGTTAAAAGAATACTGCCCCTGGTGCCCTTCACCGAGATTCAGCAACTAGGAACATTTTTGCCACATTTGCTTGGTAACTGAAGGTCAGCTTGGCTGGATATAAAATCCTTGGTTCACGCTTTTTTCCCATGAAAATGTTGCTCCATTGTTGTTTCCAATTGTATGTTGAATCCCTCGGTCTTTTTACCTGGAGGCTCAGAGGAGTTTTCCTGGACATAGTAGAATATATCTTAAAGTTGACTATTCTGAGTCCATTTTCACAGTTCCACAGTGTTCTTTTCAGTATATAGATTCAGGATTTCTTTCATTTATTTATTTTTTGCTAAGTTTTTATTGGGTTACAGCTTTAAATGTTGGTTTTGGTTTATTGTTTTGCTTTTCTTCTTCAGAGAATTCGGTTACTGGTGTGTTAGATCTTCATCTTCCATAGCTATTATTTTCTTTATGAGCTTTTCGATTTTTCTTATTTTGTCTAATTCTCTTGGAAATTTTCATTTCACTTTTCCATGTCTCTTGTGTATCCTTTGTTGAATCTTTTCTCCTTTGCGCATCTTGTAATTTAGTCCTAATTTTGGAGATCACGTCTTCTCCCTCACTTTCTTTTCTGTGTTCAGTCGATTCTTATTTCATGGATTTTTATTCTGTGCCCCACTTCTCTTCTGCATTTGTGAATTTCTGACTGGTGGCAGTTTTTCGTATCTGTTATTTCACGTCTTGTGTGACAATATTTGACTCATGTTGGAGTGTTGTGCTACAGATTCTTCTGTTTCAAGGTTGGGTCTTGAGTGTTTTCATCAGCTGAAGAATTTTGATTCTCAATTTATTTCCTCTTTAAAGTAAGTTTGTGTGGACGTTGACTGCCCTTTTGTGTTCATTTTAAAGACTTTAGGATTTTCCTGGACTAGGTCTTTCTACAGATGTGGTTTGAAGGGTTTGAGTGGCTTGCTAGTTTCTTAATTCAAGAATGTCTTATTTAGGGGGCTGGCCCCGTGGCCGAGCGGTTAAGTTCGCGCGCTCCGCTGCAGGTGGCCCAGTGTTTCGTTGGTTCGAATCCTGGGTGCGGACATGACACCACTCATCAAACCACGCTGAGGCAGCATCCCACATGCCACAACTAGAAGGACCCACAACAAAGAATATACAACTATGTACCGGGGGGCTTTGGGGGGAAAAAGGAAAAAATAAAATCTTTAAAAAAAAAAAAAGAATGTCTTATTTAGGGGCTGGCCTAGTGGCATAGCAGTTAAGTTTGTGGCCTCCACTTCGGTGGCCCATGGTTCACCGGTTCAGATGCTGGGTACAGACCTATGCACCACTTGTCAAGCCATGCTGTGGCAGGCATCCCACATATAAAATAGAGGAAGATGGGGACGGATGTTAGCTCAGGGCCAATCTTCCTCAGCATAAAGAGGAGGATTGGCCACAGATGTTAGCTTAGAGCCATTCCTCCTCCTCAAAAACAAAAAATAAAAGGAGTGCCTTCTTCAATTGATACAGTGAAATCCAATTTCTTTAATGAGCATCTTTTTTTGGGGGAGTGGAAGAGGAGGGTTAGGGAGACTTTTGTGTCTTAGATTTTATGGAACTCTTATTTCTGAAGGACCTTTAATTTCCACCAACTTCTTTATTCTCCTTCCCTCTTCATCACCAGATCTCCAAGGGATGCCTCCTCCTTCCAAGTCCCCTTCTTCTCTCCTAGATGTGCCCTCTCAATAATTACACATTTAGGTCCATGTACTTTCAAGTCAATTTCCTTTCAATTCCCCAATACTGTGAGCTCTAATTCAGCATGGCTATTCTCAGCATTAGTTAGAATCCTCCACTTAGTGTGGGACTCTCTGTGACCCCATTGCACCATCCTTTTCCCAAATAATTCCTGCCTAACTCTCACTTCCACATGGGCTTTACATATTCCCCTACTCAAATGAAACGGGAGTTTGCGGTCTTCTATTTCCTGGTTATGTGGTAGACACAATTGTGCTATGTAGTGAGTTAATTGTGATTTTAGTTGCTGTCCTTGATCTGTGTTGTTTTTGGAAGATGTGTAGAAAGATTAAGATTTTAGCTATCTTCCATTATCTACAAAGAGTCCTCACTACCTAACTTCAATTGATAAATTTTCATAAATTTTTAGGTAAGACTTTCATATGAACACCAGATAATTCGGCTGTTTTATTGGCTTCAAATGGGGGAAACAGCAACATTTTTTCATACTGATAAACTATAGAGGATGGTTCATTCAGGTCTCTAAGCCATTTTAGTCTGCACCCCCTTCTCCCTGACCCTGTCGGACTGAAAGGAGGCTTCCACATTGTGATGAATGCATATGACCAATGTTCCAGGATAGTTGGCATGTCCTGGTGGTCAATATGTCCACAGTAGTCTGAAATGGTCAGTGCACCCCGGACGGTTGACGTATATGACGTAGTCATGTGGATCTAGACTAGTAAGTGTATGTGAACCATTACTGTGAAGCAGGTGGTGGTCTTTCCTTACTGATCTGGACCATTCATTTTTGTATCCCTGATTCTTCCTTGTCAAGAAATCTTACCCTTTTCTCAGAGTGCACGGCCCTAGAATGGGGCCATGCAAGGTGTCAACTCCTGATGCAATATGAGATCTAATCCTTCCATGGGATGTCTTCAAGGCTTGTTAAAGGGTTGGCCCTAGGATCCCGGCTAGGAGAAAAGTTGGCCACAGGAGAGACTCAACACTGCTCGGGTCCTAGTCGTCTCCAAGTGGCCGGGTTCTCCACCCTGACTCCTGGAGTCCTGTCCAAGGCCAAAGGTACCTTGATTGCAGGGCCCTTAATTGTGGTCCCTCTGGGTCTTTGGGTAGTGAGAGTCAGAATGAGGAAGAACAGCTGAAAAATCATAAGTGAGCACTGGAGTTGAAGTCTTCATTCTACCACTTATCAGGTGGGTGGCCTTGAGCAAATAACTTAATTTCCCTGAGCATCAGGTTCATTGTCTATAGCTGGCATACACTGCTTGGGCTATTGCCTGGCTCCCGGAGTAAACCCTCAATAAATTTTAACTGTTTTTTTTTTATATTATTACTTTTTATTTTAACTATTACATATGCACATATGTATACACGTGTATATAATTCTATTTACACAAACATACACACACACACACACATATATAACACACAAATATATATAGCTTGGGTAGGTTTCCTCAAGTATGCGTATGGTTTTCACTTAATTCTTGGATGCTTATATATTCACTGGATGAAATGAATATGGGGAAAAAAATCACACTTGGTTGAACTCTGGAGTAAAAAACTCAAGTGATTTATTTGAGTAGGCAGTATTCTCTGATAAAGCAGAATTCTATATAACTATACACTGTTTTTGTCATCAAATCTAGACAATCCCCCACTCCTGCTCTTTGGCTCTTGCAGAGTCTGCCTCCTTACTTCATAGATATCTGTCTAGCCACGCAGACCCTCACTCCTACCTCCTATGAGTCTCTCTCTAATCCAGAAGTCCCAAATTGGCTTAAAGTGATATGCTGTTTGGCCTGTGCAACGTTTTTTAAAAATTTAAATTGGAAACACTTAAAAATAAGATTTCACACAAAAACAAAGCTTTCTGGCTCCTCTTAACAAATTGAATGGTTGGGCAGCATTGGGCCAGCATTCTGAAGGTGCTAATAGGCCAGAGCCGGGCAAGGACTCCCCTTTCGGGAAAAGCAGCCCGCCCCAGCTCCTCGCAGTCCCTGCCACTCCCTACTGCCTCCCACTCCCACCCATTTCACTCATTTTTGTTCCTGACTTCTCCCCTGGAGGGATTTCTGTTTCACCCTTGTTATGATCCAAGTATCCCTTTTTGTTGAACTCTACCACCACATCTGAGTTCAGACCTGTAGCACGACCACAATTTTATCCCGCAAATCTGACATGGTGTAGTAGAAAACAATGAGCCTGGGGGTCCTAACTCTCAGGTTCAGGATCCTGCTCTGCCACCAACTGTCGCCTTGTCCCGGAAGCACTGTGTTCTCCATTTTCCCATCTGCAAATCAGAGATAACACTGTGGGTAATGGAGTGGTTGCAGAGTGGCATAAAGGAGAATATCTGTGAAGATGTGTTTCGTCAAGTGTAAAAAGCTACACAAATGTTAAATAAATTCACTAGGATAAGCAGAAGAAAAAAACCCTTTATTTCTATCAAATTAAAAAGTAGGAATCAATCTTCAAGCAAGAGAAAATAATCCATAATACAATTAACAGTTAGGAAAGCATATACAGATTAGACTGCAGGTTTAGATACTTTGAAGGAAGCACATACATCAAAATCAGGAGCGCCGAGCACCGACACTTCCACACCAGGAGCAGCGCTGACTCATCGTAAACACGCGACGTCTGGGAAACTGGCTGACATTTCACAGGACAGTAAACCAAGGAGACAAGTTGTCATTAGGTTAGAGAGCTGACTTCAGCTTCAGAGGGATCACAGTGAAATGCCGTGTAACTCGACCATTTCCCAGAGGTCTGTTCATCTCAAAAACAAGAACATATAAAAATCAGTAGTACAAATTCTCATAAAACTAGGAAAGCCCTCAACCCTGACACCTGGGCGCTTACATCAAGACTGAGTTTTCGGTTTTCTTCCCTTTTCTCTTCTCTAAATTAAATACAAGACAGTTTTTTTATTAGTACATTTCTGACTTTATAACCAAAGCTTTCAAATGAAGAAAAGCAAGGTTTTATGAAAAGGAGTTAGACACACACCAACCCCGGAGGGCATCTTCAAGGTGCGGGCCTCCTTTGAAAGTTTTAAACAGGAGATCTTTTATTTCAAAGAATGACACTGTGCTTCCTGGAATAGCCTAATGATCACCAAGGAAGGATGGAATATCCATGCTCCACGAGAGCTTCCACCTTCTTGGAAATGTCTTACCATCTCTCTCTTTCTCTCTCTCTCACACACACACACACTGATCAAACTGGGGAATTCCCTGAAGCATACAGATAACGGCATTTATTTTGGCAAGAACCGTGCAATCTTTTAAAAGAAAGATAAGTTACGGCATTTATGAATGACTGTAATTATAATACGTCTCAACAGGCGCAGGAAGCAGACTTGCTTCCTGGTTGAAATACAGCTTGATGGTTTCCTGACATCTGGGCCTTACGCACTTCTTTCTCGTCTGGGAACCGGACTGGGTCAGTTATGAAAGGAGAGGGACAATAACTTATGACTGGACCACACTCCTGTATTAAAAGGAGTCTCTGTCACTGGGTTCTTCTTCTGAGACACCAAATAGACAAGGGAGTTACTACAAATGGAGGGGAACAAATTCATACCATGACCCGACTCTGCCTTACGACTTGCCTCCCTGACAAAATTCACTGCAGCAAGAAAAGACACTGTCTGTTAAATGAAAGGTAATAAATGAAATTCACCAGGTAGATACGAATGCTTCCCGAGATCTGTAACCCAGCAGCGTACAGACGAGGCACATGCCCTCTGGATATACAGTGTACAACTACCACTAGGACCGGCTGAATGCCCATTTCCCGTCTCAGCACCAGAGCACGGAAAGCAAAGATTCCAGGGGGAGTTAATACATCCTTTTACCTACTAATGAGAATGGAGAGCTCAAAGTAGGGAGAGTACTAAAAAGGCCCTTTTGAATTTCCTGATTAATCCCTATACGTACATGAAAACACAAGTTTAAGTAAAGGCGATTATTTCCATTTTTAAATACAAAGAGGCAAGATAATTGAGATAATAATATCTATTTCATAGGGCCACTGTTGAGGATTTAATTAGACAATGCACATAATGCGCTTAGCATGAAGTGCCAATAAACAGCAACTACTACGCATGCCCACCCCCTGACACATTTGGAAATTTGCACTCTTCACGATTTGAGCAAAGACCCCCAGCAGGCTGGTAAACTGTTAGACAAATAGTCAGAGTCAAATAACAAACTCAGGTTCCAGTGAACTAAATTTTATAGAAGCCATTTGCACAGGCATCTTTCCATCTAAAATGATCCTGTCTCTACATTTCAAATGGCAGGAAAAGCCACAGCAGCCGCTCTCTCTGAGAATCCTCCCTCACTCGTGGTTGTTCTGACCTTTTCCCTTCACCGAGAGGAGAGGGGCACACCTGGGTGAAGCTGGAGCGCAGCTGAGCTTGGCTGCTGGAGGGTGGCAGGGAGTGACCCTGAGGAGGCGGGGAAGACAGGAAGCCCGTCTCCCCTGGTTCTGCCAGCATGATGTACGACAGGCAGTGCCACCACACCAGATGGCGGGGAAAGGTGTGAATCTGGCATTCACGATCATGTTGACGTGTAATGTAACAGAGGGAGACGGTACGGGGGTCAAAGGTCACCCTGTGTCAGGTGCTCAGTCACCGTCTGCTCACCTGCCAGCACTCTGGGAAGGCTCGGCTTATCATCAGGGCCTTGTTTTGGGGTAGGAGCAAGAGAGCGATTTGTTCTGATCAAGGGGAAGCAAAGTGTGTAGCTTCTGCATAGCTCCCAGGAGCCCAGGCCTTTCTGTGAGCACCGTGGCGGGGGTGGCTCCAGGGTAAAGGTCCCTGCAGGGGCACAACACCATGGACACCAAGCCGGTAGGAGAGGAGCATGAGCTTGCCTCCTCCCAGATTAGCCTGGACCCGAGCCCAGCCCACTTCGACGGCCTTTCCTCTTCTTTATAAATGAGTAGTTATGGAGGAGGATCAATGGCTCAGACTCTCCTCTAGCAGCTTCCCTTGCTGAAGCAAAGGGAAAAAATAAAAAGAGCAGTCTCACAGAGAGCTGAATGTCACCATAGGGAACTCGGTTATGTTTGACGTGAGGCCATTCCGAAACCTAAGCAAAACCAAGCTCGCACCCTGGGTTGCCTGAGACAGGACACAGTGGGTTAACATCCATTCTGCAAACCCAGAATGCAGAGTCAGGAACACCTGGTGTGAGTCCTGGCAGCAAGGGCCTGGGCACGATGCTTCCCATCTCTGACCTTTGCCTTCTTTGTGGACAAATGTAGGATCGCGCGCATCTCCACAGATGCTCGAAAGATTACATGAGATGTCTGTAAAGGTCCTAAAACCACACACATTACTCAGTAGGCCCACGACAAACGGTACCTATTTTTTATTTGCCTTAGTGTTAGAGGGTTTTGAACATAGCAACATTTTTCAGTTCTAAGTAAGTGGGAAGCCTGTCAGGAGAATGGAAAGTAAAATGAATTCACAGCTGGCTAGAGTCACAGACTGTGAGGACAGGAGGAGTCTTAGGGACCCCCCCAATCTCCTCTTTGCGTGTACCTGTGAAGGAACCACGTGTGGGGGAGTACAGGGAAAACCGAGGAAAGATGGCCTTTTAATTTACTTTTGTCAAAATATTTTCAAGAAAACTTAAGTTTTTTACAAAATCATTGAAGGGAAAACTAGAATTTGTTGAAGAAAATCAGAAATAGATTTTTTAGGCCACTAAACATGAAACAAGCATCATCTTTCAAAGACCACAGAAAAGGTCTTTGTCTTTTTATCAGTCTCACCCAGCTAAGGACTCTCGATTGCTGGCCATCCCAGAAGTAGCAAACACTGCTGAGACAAACTGAGTGACTCCAGCACTGGCTCTAATTGTCTATTTTGCTGGAAGAAAGAAGGAAAGATGGAGGAGTACAGCACAGAATCAAGGATCAGGTGATTTCCCATTTTCTGTACCTTTCCCAAAACTCCAAAGGCAATGATTACATTGAAGTCACTCCCAGGAATAGTAAAGGACCCTCCCTGGGGACAGCCAGGATGCATGAAGAGGGATGTTTACTTTTAAGGCAACATGGATAAATTTCATTGTCCTTCCCAGAGGAGAGCAAGAAGTAAACAAGGTGGCCACCAAGTCTGGAAATCAGGCAAATCCTTAACAAATGGTTTACTGATATTACATTACAATGAATGACAAAATAGTATTATCTATATTTCTAGATTTAACGGCCACCCTATAGAAAGCATCTTTGGAATAAAAAAAAAAATTAAGATTTTGTTTTCCCATAATAGTAAAGCTCTCATACTCAGTCTAGGCACAGCTAGTGCAACTTGTTTCCTTAACCCCCCAGGCTCCATATTCCTTTACCAACTATTTATAATATGCTTGGGTCACTCAAAAGAGGAAAACACCATCAGCATCAATACTTAGCAGCATTTTTAAAACACATTTTTTGTATTGAATAAAAAGCTAAACTATCCTTTCCGTCCAGTAACTCCATATGGTCTTATTACTTCTATACATAAGATATGATCATTTAACATTTACGTAAATGAATATTTCCCATTTTTTTGAGGATCCCCAAAAGACTCTGAGGATTTTATTTTTCCACAATAGAAGAAAGGAGCATTGTCAACCCATGAGAGTCAGACCAGCAGGTTAAGGGGGCCCTCCGCAGAGCTCAGCTCCTGGTGCAGGAAGTGATTTGACCTCGTCCCCCGGCTCTCAGCTCTCAGAAAGGAATCTGAGAAGGACAGAAGCAAAGACTATCCATATGACTTAGTAGCCTAGGAAAGGAGGAAAGAGATGCAAAAAAAATACAGTCTAATAAAAAGAGCAGAAGCCAAATCCTTTCATTCCAGGATGTCTGAAAGGAGAGGTTCTACAGAGCATAGACGCAGAAAAGAAGGTGTCACTCTCAACAGAAAAAGTGAATTGTGGACACAGTCACTCAAGGCCAGGGAAGCGACCACTGAGAGCAATTGGTTTCAATCCTATTGTCACCAGGAGGCCACATACCAGAGAACCTGGGACAGACCCAGGCCACAGTCCCGGGCATTCTCAGGCCCTCTGGTGCTCTTGCTCATCAGCCTTTGGGGGCGGGGGAGAAGCAGACACCACCGCCGTCATGTGCAAAAAGGCTTCCATGGCAACAACACGACCACCAAAACTAAGCTCGTGCTTGAGTATACACTGTCCGAAACCGGCCTGTCCTTGCTTGCTTGTGAAGGGCTTGAGACTTGAGGAGAGACATCTTAAACATGTGAGGGTGACCCTTCTTTCGAAAGGCAGAGAAGAGCCTCTTCATGAACTCTTCCTGTATTCATTAGTTTTCACATCAGTTCATTTAATCTAGAGAAGACGCTGCGAGCTGTCTCGGCTAGCTTCTAATTGGGATGCGCCAACGCTCCACGTACAATTGCATGAACGGCCACATCCTCCCGGTGCTGCCACTGGGCGGGCTCACTGGGCTTCTTTGGACTGAACAGGTGTGATCTTGTTCGAGAAAAGCGTGTAAACATAAGGCCAGATTTTGTTAGTCTCCGTTCCAGAAAACTGGTGAAGCACGCCTCGGCTCCTGAAAAACAACACACAAAGGCTTTTAGGTCTCCTTTACCACAGTTGCAGGGCAGCTGAGGAGCCCGGCGCGGGTACACAGCGCGATCTCAGGGTCTGTGCCGCACATCGCTAAGTGCCCAAACAGCCCCTCGAAGTGGATCGACCCCTCACTGGGGACATCTAAACCAGGCCAGAGCGTTTGCAGTTCTGGCACGCTCACGTGAGGCCACCTTTTCTTCTCCCCTTTAAAACATGTCAAAGAATAACATTACAGAGACAATCCCAAATCTGCCTCAATACACACTTTTGAAAAGCAAATCACCGACAAACATTAGGGTTAGGGGTTAGGGTTATTACTCATTAGGGTTATTACTTATTACTTTCTTAGAGTTATTACTTACAATATCATAATAACATAATCAGGAACCTCTGATCTAAAGGCTTGCAAAATTATCTGGGGGCTACGAGGTCAGAAACTGATTACAGCAGAGGCTGTAACCGCTGTCCTGAATGCAGTCGGCATATGGGTTTTGTTCAGCTTGCATACTATCAAAAATTTTTTAATTGGGTGCCAATGTAAAAATTGGGATTTTTTTTTCCCCAAACAGAAAGCCAGATTTCTGCTTCTCAGGAAAAACAGGGATCAAGGACCCCACCAGGCCTGAGTGCCCCTGTGGTGTAACCGGCTGGGGCAGGCACAGGGGCTGGCCAGTTCAACTGCCACTCCACTGCCCAGCTTGACACATCCCCCAGCAGGTTTGACAGAGGAGATCCAACCGCCCGCCTGGGCCCTGGAGCCATTTGAATTTGCAATCTTTATAGTTTTAGCTTTTCTTTGTTAAACTCCCTCCAGACAGGTCTAAGGCAAAAGTCCCTTCAAATCTTCTTTCCAAATCAGATATTTACATGTGGGAGGGTCAAAATGTAAACCATATTTCAGCCACTTAAAAAGAAAAACGAAAATAAGTCTAGACGTAATTTTACAAGCCAGGAAACAGAGCTGATCAGGCTTCGGTCCTCGTTATAAAAATTTCAGCATAAAAGTACTGGGCGTCCTCTCCCACGTACAACTCCAGCACTTCATCTGACTTCAGGGGAGGGGCAGGGCCTTTAGGGTATGTCTAGCTTAAAGAAACACCACCCGCCCTCAGCCCAACGTCCGTCCCACCAGCCCCACCCCTCTCCAGCTGGCCATCCGTGGAAACACTGACGACACTCACTTGTATAGTTCAATGACTGGCTTTGCCACGTCCTTGTACTGTCTTAGCCTGGCAGCAACTGCTTCAGGTTTATCATCCTCCTGCTGGATTAATGGCTCACCAGTGATGTCATCAATCCCCTACAAACACCAGAGAAACCAGTTAATATGGCCAGCAGCTGGGCCATTCCATAGGTAAAAACTTCTCGGTGCAAAACCAGGTGTTCCCCTTTGATTCCGACCACATGCTGAGTTGGGCCTGGGTGATGATGGGAATGTGGAAGGGAGTTGAGAAAGAACTAGCCCTCTTGACAGTCTGTTACCTTTATTTCATGAGAAGTGACCCGAAATGTTTATTAACTTCTCAGATCTTTCCAAACACATTCCAGTGCTGTTGATGAATGATTTACTTACAATTCACAGTGTAGAACTCCATGCGTCCTCCCCCCAAAACAAACAACCTTTAGACAATGTCTCTCTGGCCCTCCAAATGCTGCTAACATGGCCTTGCTTTCTAAAGGCTGAGTGCTTAATACGGAAAACAAAATGTCTCAAAGAACCAACTGGTTTACTTAGGAAGAATACTCATCCAGGAGAATTTTGATCCCATCTCTGCTGGCTTTCCAATTCTATCACATAGCTTTTCCGAGATTCATCTTACTCGGGCTATTTTACTAAATCAAATAACTTACCTAAGAGTGGATTAAAATAGGCATGAATCATATACCCATGATAATCAGGAACAAACATTCTGAGAACTGAAAAACTGCAGTTTAAAGAACCCTGGTTGTTGATGTATTTTAACCTCCTTAGGAACCATATCTACTTACAAGAAGCAAAATGGACACATCAGAAATCTGCCTCCCACTGCCACGGCCATCACCCACCAGGGGAGGCAGTTACAAGAAGTAAATCTGTCAAAAGACAGGCTCGCAGAGAACCAGAAGGCTCAGGCAAGTCAACTGGATAATTAGAAACTGGCTATAAATTTGAAACACACTAAAATTCCATTACAGCTCAGGGCCTTGGGTACATAACTCATACTTACACTTTACTGGTGAGACAACCAGTTATCACGTGTGTATCCCACGGCTGTTACCCTGACACAACAGAGGATGGGGCTGGGAGAAGGCTGTACGTCGCCTACATGCCCTTCTCCTTTATGGCAACAGCTGCAAAGCTCAGAAGGCATTTCCAGGACTTCAGAACCCCAGCAAATACACCTGCTTCCAGAACGAGCAGAACGATGCTAGGGTAACAGCATCCTTCCTTCCGGGGAGCTTGGCGACCACGGCTGGTCGAGCTGGCCCAGACAAGCACTGTCACTGATGCCTTTAGAAGTAACACTGTCATTGAGGTGCCCTTTTAGGGTGCTCTTTTAACGCAGTGTTAAAGTCAAAGTTCATGACAATCTGCATCAGCTGCTCTAGACAGAGCCAATGTGTGAAGAAGCCTCTGTGCTGGGCCTCAGTGCTCCCGTCTGCAATTTCAGAGCTCTTTTTCCCTCTGCATCCATTTTCTCCCACACACCAGCTTCTTAGGATGGAAGGGAGGAAGGGATATAATAAAGGAATTCCAGAATGACTTACATTTTTTTTAAAAAAGACTTTAAAAGGAGACTGGTGCTTAGCCCGAATGAACGAGACTCACTGGATGTCTCCTGAAGCGCTGGCACCAGGAGCCGGGAAGGCACCCTAACCCCACCGATGTGACTCTCGTCGTAATCACTGACTCTGTCTACATTCAAATCTATTCCACAAGCATTAACCCAAGGAGACACAATTGCCATCCCTTCCACATGTGGACGATAACACGTAATACTTTCTGCCACCCAATAAGTGGAGCTAAGAATGATCAGACTGAACCAACTCTTTAAATGAATTTGTTAATTTAAAAAGTTTCTTCAAACATACAGCGTTACATGTGTTCAATTTTATGAAAATGCAGAGATGTTGTATTGAACTTCTTTTTCTTCCTTTCATCCTCCCTAGTCCCCTTCCCTCCTCACTCCCACCGCTCAGATGACCCCTCACTCTGACCCCAGTTCTTGGTTCAGTCCCAGCCCAAACCATTTTGCCAGCCCAGGACATAGCCTTCTTCTCTCTGCCCCTGCTCTCATGCAGTGAGAGAGCACACCTGACCACGCAAACAGATAAACGACAAGGAGGCTGGTCACTGTTTGACAACAATGGAATCATACTGCTATTTGCTGTTCTCACTCAGCAACACCTAGAGGAAACACTTCTCTAGGTCAAAGAGCATAGTGCTAAGTCATTAAGTCATTCTTCTTACTGACTATGTAATATTCCAAAATGTGGATGTTCTCTAATTAACTGTCCTCTGTAGATGAACATTCACTTTGTTTGAAATTTTGGTTTTTGTTTTTGTTTTTTCCACTACAAAAAACACTGAAATGAGCATCGCTGTGTACATAACCTTACCCACTAGCACTTCACTCCCATGGACTATCTTCCCAGAGGTGAGGTGAATGAAATACGTATTTAAAAATTTTAATGTACATTCCCAGATTGCTTTTTAAAAATACTACTAATATTTTATATACTTAATAAAGGTGAGAGTACCATTTTTCCCAGATCTCCACTAGCAGCAGATGTTATAATCTTATTTAATTTTTCCAAGTCCAATGGATCCAAAGTGATATCCTATTTTTACTTTAATTGGTATTCCTTGACTACTAGTGACTGAGAATTTTTAAATATTTGTTGATCATGTAGACTTGCCCCTTTTTGAACAGTCTGTTCACACCCTTCACCCACTTATCAGCTGAAATGTTTTGCCTCTCTCTGGTCAATTTGTGAAAGCGCTTAGTCTAGTCTTACGTGTACGTGAGGTGGATTGAAGTCCAGGTTGTACACTCTTCCGCTGGGAGGGTGGATCCAGCGTCGGCTGAGACGATCTTTGAGTGTTTCAAATGGAATGTTCAAAGTGATCACGAGATCCAGGGCACAGATCTTGTCCAGGGCTTCGGCCTGAACCAGTGTTCTAGGAAAACCTAAACACCAAACAAAACAGACCAGATGCAAGACATTTCCCAACTCTAGTTAATCGTTGCAATGTTTTCAGTGACAGAAGAATCAAATCTGCACATATATCACCCAGAAAGGAGCTTAATCAGAAATTCATACCTACCTCCATACATTTAATATTAGAAGAAAAGGTGCTACTTTATAATCTAGCTTTGGCATTTGGAATACTCAAAGATTAAGGAGTCACCTGATAAAAGTAGCAAGTGCAGGGGCTGGCCCCGTGGCCAAGTGGTTAAGTTCGCGCGCTCCGCTGCAGGCGGCCCAGTGTTTCATTAGTTCGAATCCTGGGCGCGGACATGGCACTGCTCATCAGACCACGCTGAGGCAGCGTCTCACATGCCACAACTAGAAGAACCCACAATGAAGAATGCACAACTATGTACCAGGGGGCTTTGGGGAGAAAAAGGAAAAAATAAAATCTTAAAAAAAAAATAAAAAAAATAAAATAAAAGTAGAAAGTGCACTAACTAAATATCACTAGTCTGGTCCCAGCTCTGCTCCCAACTGCCCACAGGACCCTGAGCAAGTTACATCACCTCCAACTCCTCTTCTGGTAAAGAAGAGAAGGGACAAAATCATATTTGTGTTCTTTCAGCTCTAACAGCTTAGGACTGTATTATTATTAGGCTACCACAAAAAAATTATATATTATAATATAAATATACAAATCTAATATATAAAAATAAAGTGTAAATCTATTATATAATATTTATATAAGTATATATAACACAAAATGTAAATATATATTAAATGCATAAATAAATATTTTATATATATATATTTTTAGAGTCTAAATCAATTAAAGTAGGCTCCGTCACTCAGACCCTCATGTGAGCCTCTCCTTGACAAGGTGAGCAGAAGTCCAATCTCAAAAAGAACTGGTGCTTTTAAAACTATCCGGATACTGCAAAACTTCTAAATTCACCCTCGTTTTCTAAATGTGGGAAAATAAACAGCAAAATTGAAATTTGGGCTTATGGGCGTCTCTTCCTTTCTTCTACAAGCATAAGCTCTAGGTGACCTCGGGAGGTAGGTGATCCCAAATTATACTTTTTCTGAGGGATGGACCTGCTTTAAGTGTAACTCCGGTTTGGCCGGGGTGGATCTACATGGTAGTACCTTTTCCCTAAATAGATCACTCTCGTTTGTCTGCTCTGTTGAAAACCTTACTGTATCTAATATCATGTTTTTTTAATGTCCTTTAAATCCTAGTTAGGTCAAAGAGTCAGGTGGATGGAGAGCTGAGAGGAATGTATAACAGGAGCTACAATATTCAGAAGAGAAACTCTTAAGTCACTTGAGATAAAGACACCAGCCCATCTCCACCCTTTCATCACTGGAAGTGTCAAGATGACAACGTTAGCCGGTCTTCATGGCCCCCAAACACTCAGCATTCAAAGAACCCCTCTTGCTGCTGCAGGAAGCCAGCTGTGCCAGCATCAATGTGCCACACGCTGTTGAAATCCCTGAGAGCCACCAACGCCAAGCTGATGTCCACAGAGTGCTTGCTGAGTTGAATGTGACAGAGCCCACCCAAGGCTGTCTCTGCGCCCCTGCCTCAGGGACCGCTGCTTGCCAGCCACTGCTGGAAACTTGGCAGTACTCCCTTCAAGGCCTCCCTGTCCACAAGGCCAGGCCCCTCTCCCCAGAGCCCGTCCCTCCCAGGCTCCTCACCCGTCATCTTTTCCACAGAGAAACATGCCCCTCTTCCCCTCCTCTCCAGACAGAGGTCTCTGGGCAGTCATGGATGAGATTCCTGATTTTTCTGGGTCCCACAGATTTCCCAGGTGCAACCCAACTCTGTGTTCCCACGGCTTCACCTTGGGCTGCCCACAGCACCATTTTCCTTGTCTACACTTAGTTTATTGTCTATAATTAGCTTCTTCTTCTTTTGTCCAGTGTCAAATGACATGATGCCCAAAGACAACTCTGGCCGCATCAAACTACTTTCAATATTGCTCTCTGCAGGCCACGCTAGCTCCTTTCTATCAGTGAATGTGCCAAGGATACTTCTACCTCAGGGCCTTTGCACCTGCTGTCCTCTGCCTAGAATGTTCTTCCTGCAGATCTCTGAGTATATGACTCCTTGTCATTTGGGATATGTGCATATAGGCAGCTTCCTCAGGGCAACTTCCTGAGCTAGTATACTTAAAGTAGCCCCATTCCCTTTTCACTATCAATCTCATTACTCTTTTTACCTTCTATTTTGCATTACTGTGAATAATTTCTTAGTATTTATATTTACTTTTTATCCCTACCTCACTCCCTGAGAAAAGGGACTTTATTTGTCTTGATCATTGCTATACCCTTTAGCTCCTACAAAACCGATACAGACAAGCAATTTAGAACATGGGCTTGTGGCCATTTCCATAGTTTATGCCGCTGGTGGACTTGCTTAAACTTTGCCTCCAAGCTTGCAAGCTCCATCAGAAATTACCCATCCCTACATCCTACGAAACCCCACATGTGGTCTGCTGTCCTGCGCAAGTCTGGGTCCCAGGAAGCACAGAAATGAGAAAAAGCATTTAGGAATGTTACAGCAATTCAACAGAGTAATTTTAAGTCTGTTAAATTTGAGCTTGAATCTGGTTTTTTTCTTTTAATCTTTCTAGTAATTTGTATCTATTGTATTTGATAAAGGGACTGTTCTGCAATGGATTGAGAAAAAAATAAATCTGGACTTTGACTACAGATAGTTTGAGCCGCGCTGTCCTAGCCTTCCCTCACAGCTCACTTTCTCATTTCTCCAAGAAGGGAAGTCATCCAATGGCCCCAGTATGGAACTTTTTATGTTGTTCATTACAGAAGGGATATAGATTAATTTGCATCTTTTTCCAAAAGGACACAGGGACAGAGAGAACCAAACCTGGGGCCCAGTTCAACTCTGTTCTTACGACAGGAAAGACAAAGCCAGTTCGAGCAGAGGTGGGAAGGCCTATCTTGCAGGGCCCATCACAGGTCACTGGCTGTCATGAGCCAGACCCCGAGGGACTCACGGCTCCCCACTAGGTACGAGGGTTGCTCCAACATTACAGACGGCATCAGAAGAAACCGCCTGCGCGCTCCCATAGGCTGTCCTCTTGCCGTCCGTCTTGCATTCAGGCTGGCTTCAACAGACAAAGTCTTTCTGCTCCTGAAGCCCAGGTGCTGCCTCTTGTACCAACAGCCACCGAGCTGCGTCCTCTCCTTCCTCCCACACGGACTCCGTGGCTGAGCACCTCCTTCACTACAGGCGCCCGCTGGGAAATCAGGCTGGAGGGAACTCACGGCGGTTTTCTTTTGCAACGGGAATGTGGATGACTCCTTTCTACTCTTCTACAGTGTCTAACGTTTTTTAATTGAGCAGAGAGTATTTTCAGGATGGAAAAAAAGATTGCCTTTAAAAAAGATTGCTGACTAGATTTTTTTCAGATCTCAACAGAATTTCTGTTAGATCAGGTCACGGCGACGTCACATTTGGGGAGGTAGGTGAAAGGTCAAACTGTATCTGCCTGATATCAAGGACACTGTGGACACCTTGGCCTCAGCCTTGGAGGCAGCAGTGCCCGCACACAGCAGGAAAACCTTTAAGTGTAACCCTAGGGTACTCATCTTCTGGTTTTCCACTCAGTGACCATCCTTATTTGACCAGTCACCTTATTTTAAAATCCCAATTTAATTCTGTGAAATTATATGACTCTTTTGAGCTCTGTAAATGCAATATGTAACCTTCTTTCTGTTATGGAATGGCTCGATTGCTTTATTGTCCACTGTTTAAGCAACTTCTCTTTTGATTAAGTTCAAAAACAAACTGAACTTTAGAACTGAGGCTTCATACCACCCAGGTGTATTCTGGAGCCCCAAATATGTGACAGCCACCAGGTAGATAAGAATGTGATGCTATCTGGGCAGCCACAGGGCAAGATTTGGACCCATGTGGGCCCTCAGGGCTCAATTCAATCTATGGCTACATAGACTGGGAGGGACAGGGACGAGTCTTAGAAGAGGCCAGATAAAACCATTCCCCCTTTATCTTTCCCATCAAATTCCCTTTTGAACGCTGCACACACCTTCCACCGGAGCCTTTCCTTTGCCTCCCTCGCCACAACAGCCCACTACAGGCCAGGCCGGGGATGCTGGGGGGAGAATTTCGGCAGGAGGCACGGGCACTATGCTAAGTCTAATATAACTTCCCCTACACTGTCCCAGAGTCGGGCTTAGAAGAGGAGCTTCCTGAAACCGGGACTTACGACGTGTCTCACTCCTGCTATCCGCTGGTACAGAGCCTGGCACATTCTACACTGAAATTCCAGCCCAGAGAGGGCAGTGACCCCTCCACATAAGGTCCTCTCACTGGCTGTCAGGTCCTGATTTCCCCCATGACCCACTCTCCACTAAAGCTTCAAGAGGACAACAGGAATTAGAGATGCCTGCAGCCAAAACAGCCCCCAGGTCAACCTCTATGTTCTTTCCCCAACTCCACTTCCAAGGAAAAGCCAGCCTCTGAAGCAGTGGGTTCTGAGGTGACCCTCACTGGAGTACAGAAAGAAAATAACAGAACTTTCGTTGAGGTTTTCTGCTCATTCCTTTTAAGCTTCTATTTTGGAGGGTACATTTAGCATCACCAACCATGACCCTAAGGAGAAATTCTTCTTCATCCTTTGGATAGAGGTTGAGAGCTGAAAAAAGCAATAGGAAAAATTAGGGAGCTCTAAAAGAGAATGTAACAGTTCCTCCAACAAATAAAAGCTCAAATCTCATTGGCTAATGGGTCTCTGGCTAATGAGGCTACAAGCCAATGGGCTCAGCTCCCCAACAAGGGTTTCTGCCCTCTGGGGCCCTCTGGAGGATCAGGTGGAAAACGCAACTGTGTATAAAACACGCTGAACTCAGAAGCAACAGATTTCAAAAATGTATTGGATAGTCCTACCTATTGGGCTTTCACACCCAGACCTGCTCACGACCACAGAGAATAATTAATTCTGATGGCTTAGAGGTCTTCCTTTAGGACAATGGCTCTTCGATGTCTTCCCAACCTAAAAATAGTTTAAAGTTGAAAGAACCATGGAAAATAGAGAAGTCTATGAGTAGATAATGAAAGCTAAAATAGAAGAGTTAGTTTAAAAATGTTAATATTGTTGGAATGCAATCATTTCAACGGTTTAGAAGTACCAAGAGGAGAAATCAGTCATTCCAAACCTTCAAGGATTCTCTGTCTGATGGGGTACATCAAAATGACCAGGGAAGAATTAAAAGAAAAAAAAAAAAGGTTATGGATGCCCAGATTCCATCCCAGCCTTCCAGAAGGGAACATCTGGGAATGAAGCAGGATCAGAACTTGCGTGGGTTTTAAAAACTATCCAGGTGATCCTAATATTTACCCCTGATTGATTAAGAACCATGAAACTTCTCACTGGCCCCGCAATATTAAGTACTTGTTACCTGGCCCATTTTTTCGATCAGTTTCACACTACCTCTAAGCAGGTGTGAAGAGTGTGTCTACTCTCCCTCTGTTCAAGAACTGGGAAGGAAGCCCCCGAAAGAGGCAGATCTTCCCAGATTCACTGAGCCCCGACTCAAGTCACCTGTTGATGCCATTCAGGTCCAGGATCTCACCGCTAAAGAAAGTGTGGCAGGGCAGAAAGTATATAAGTGAGAACAGGGGACCAGAAGTCAAAGGGCTGGGTGCCAGTTCCAATCTCAAAAGTGAGGAGATCAGCCCTGAAGCCAGACACCCTCAGGACCCAGTGCAACCCAGTGGCTCTGGGCACAAGCTTGGAATAGGACACACCTGGATCTCAAGGCCAGCTCTTCCCAGCCACAACTGTGAGAACTTCCACAAGTGCTGGAATCTCTCTGATCCTTCGTTTTCTCAGATATAAAACAAGGGTGTGTTAATCTCCTAGGGCTGCCATAACAAAGTACCACAGAACCGGTGGCTTAAAGAATAGAGATTAATCTTCTCATGCTCTAGATGCTGGGAGTCTGAGATCAAGGTGTTGGCAGGGCTGGTTTCTTCTGAGGCTTCTCTCCCTGGCTTGCAGATGGCTGCCTTCTCCCTGGGTCTTCAGAGGGTCTTTCCTCTGTGTGTCTGTGTCCAATCTCTTCTTACAAGGGCACCAGTCAAGGTGGATAAGGGCCCATACTAATACCCTTAGTTTTAACTTAATTACCTCTTTAAAGACCTTGTATCCAAATAGAGTCACATTCTGATGTGCTGGGGGGTAGGACTCCAACACAAGAATTGGGGGCCGGGTGGGAGGCGCACAGCTCATAACAAGAGCAGAACACTCTTGCTCCAGGTACCCGTGTGTGCCCTCAGCTCCTACGGGGCTTGGCTCAAACTGTGCCGTGTCTGTGAGGCCTTCTCCAACCACCCTGATAAACTGCGCCTCCACCCTCCACCCCAGAACCCTAGTCACCCTCTATTCTCTTTTTCTCTTCATAGTATTTATGACCATTTGTTGAGTGTGATTTACTTTATTTTTTGAGTGCCTCTATTCCCACCGGAATGTAAGCTGCATGAGAGTGGAGCTTTTAAGTTGTTTACTCCTATATCCTTGGTGCCTAGGAAACTGCCTGGCACACAGGAGGTGCAGAATAAATATTCGTTGAATGAATAAATAAATATCTCAAAAGTCACAATAATTCTGCAAGACAGGAATCATCTCCACCTTGCTGTAAAGTTGTAAAAACTGAGGCTCAGAAAAGTGACATGACTTGCCTAAGACCACACAGGCAGTAACCGAGGGAGCTAGGTTTGAACCAAAGGCTAAGTGCGGAATCACGCACCGCGGACCACACCATGCTCTTCCTCCTGAACAGAAGCCGCAGACTGGGAGAAGTAACTTCTCAGATGGGGAGAAACGGCTGCAGCAGTCAGCTTCCCAAATGACCAGAAACCCAACCCCTGTGTGGCTTCAGGGACACTGCCTGGGCTGGTGCTGCAGGCACAGAGCTGCCAGCATCTCCCCACACACCCAGCAAATGTCCTGCACCTCGTTCTTCTACTGTGTCTGGAGATTTGTTCTACATAGTACACGTTGCTCTCTCACTCTCTCTGATAACTGCAGACTACTCCACGGTTTGGACGTACCATAATTTAACCACACCCCTACGGATGGACACCTAAATGGTTTCCAACACTACTGCAATGCATGTCACTGCACGTGACTCGAAACACATGACTAGGGGAAAACAGCTTAGCAGACAGGAACAGACTCTGGGGCAAACCGCCTGGGCTGCAGGCCCAGCTCTGCCACTTCCTCACTTTGCAACCCTGGCTACCTAACCTCCCGTGCCTATAAAATGAGGATGATAATACCTAATCCAGAAGGTAGTCATGAGGAATAAGCAAATTACTCTACGTAAATCCCAGAATGGGGGCTGGTACCACGTAAACAGCTGGAGGGGGAGTGGCAAATGGAACCAAAAGCCAAGACTGGGAGAAAAGGGAAGCAAGGTGGGACCGGAGGCGTCAAGACAAAGCGCAAGTCTGGCAACAAGAAAGACATGAAGGATGAAGATAAATTGGAGCTTTCATAAAAGTATGAAAGAGGCAGTGGGCAGACAGAATAATACCATCACCCCACATGATGTCTTCATGGGAGAATGAGTGTCCTCAATACCAGAAGAGACAGGAGAGAAAGTGGCCCCTAAGGGCAGAGCCAGGTTTTCTCTAAGCAGAAGACAGAGAAAGCATTCTGCAAAGAGCTAGAGAGCATGCGGAGAGGAAGGTGGAGAAAATTAGAAGGCAAGAGGATCCAGAGGGCACAGAGGAAGAGTCGAGAATTAGGGGGAAAGAGGAGGGGAATGAGCAAGAGAGAAAAAGAAGAGGATATAACAGAAAATAGGACACTGAGGGATGACTCCCCTTTCCACTGATAACCAGACGGCATGGAGACGCAAGGCACAGTGGAACGGACTGGCCCCAAGCAGTGTAATTGTCAACGCAGGTGTGGGGTCCTCGTCTCGGTAGTGGCTACGGAGGCCCTGGGGCTGGCCTGGGGCTCCCACGGAAGTTTGAGTGCCGACTCACAGGCCTGGAGCGTCACACGGCCTGGATGGGAGCTCTCTGTCACTCTGGTTAGGGATATGGGCAAAGGCTCCAGGAAGAGAGGAGCACTGTTTATCTGTCTACAGGACTCTTAAGATACGGGTATTCTTCAGCTTACAGATCCTGACGTTACGGCCATTCCTTGAATTGATTGACATCAGTGTCTCAAGCAGGGCTGAGCAAATCATCAAAGTAATTCAGGCATAATTCTCACATCAACCAGCTGCCAAGAACAGAACGCCAGATAAGGCGCAAGCTGACCAGCACATTTTAAACCATTTTTAGCAGAGGGTCATTATCCAGCCATATATATATATATTTTTTTTTTAATGAACATACTGTCAGAGGAGCACGGTATGAAGCCTAGCAGAAACCTAGCGAGCAACAATGTCTCCATACCAGGACAGGAGCTGTTCATATTGACTGTAGGGGGAAAATGTGGGCATTTTGCTCTCGAATATGTTTAGTTAACATTCGGTATCTAATGCTGAATTGCTAGGATCTTGGCATTTGTAAGAAAACAAATAATCAGCAGATATATGGAATGTGAAAACATGATCTGTGGAAACCTTATCACAGGAAATCTGTATCTAAATGAGAATCGCCCTTCCAAACATGAAAGTATTTGAATACATATGTAAAGTGTTTAAGTGCCTTCTGACTAAGATTATCTTCTCTTAGTTAAGTGATTTGGACGAGGCAGGCTACGAGGATATTGGTGGGCCGGAGGAGGAGAACTCCCCGCTCTAGCCGTGGGTGTGTGTTCTTCTTTAAATACGCTTGCTTGTAGCCCCACGGCCCCTGTTAAAATCGGGAGCTCCTTGAGGGCTGGGGCTGGCTCTGTTCCCGAAGGGCCCAGGACACAGTCGGATTCCACGTGGCCGTGGTATTTCTGGTGGACAGAGGCTGCTGACCAAGAGGATTAGATGCACGCTCAAATTTTGTCAACAGGTGGCAGCGTGAATAACTTTTCCAGTTGGAAAGAAATGCAACAAAGCTGTGAGATGTTTTTATTTTGACTGAAAGTAATCCTCAAACACATGGTTTCTAAATGACTAACCAGCTGTATTCCAGCTTCCTTAGACAGCCTATTCCAAGTGACTATCATCTATTAATTGTTGAGGAAACCAGAAAGTCCAAAAAGTAAAATAAAGATCAGATGGAAGCAGAGAAAGCACGCTTCTCTCCCTGTAACCACTGACATGGGCTGTCCCATCGCGTGGTTTCTCATGGGGAGGCAGTTTCTCAGGGGGAGGATGGAATACCTCCTCGTAGGTCCACACTAAGCTGCCCCACCCCTCCTCTCCTAACTCAGCCTAGAAAAGCTGCTCCCTCCTGCTCAATCAAACGGCAGTCCATGGTGAAAGCTGACATTTTATGGAGTTCAATTTCTCCCAGAACCTGTCATGCTAGATCACTAATTATGGTGCCTACAGATTGTCTTTTAAACCCCCCAAAAAGATCCACAAAGTGTAGGGATATGTCACTAAATTCCTGCCTGACAATTGTGTTTCCAGCAGTGCTGCCCACTGGGCCTTGGCACCTGCTCTTCTCAGCCACGCCAAGAACCTGAGGGAGGGCAGCTGAAGCAGGAGGTGCCACAGCAACACGCTGAGGCAGTGAAGGGGAAGAGGGAATTAGAAATTTTTCTAATTTGGAGTGCATTCGTCCCTGCAGGGGGTATAAAGAACCAGAGTCCACCACCACGTTCCCAGGCAGAAACCCAAGCCCTCCGCTTGATGGAAATCAAGGGGCAGTCCTGAAGGGCAGCTTCCAACATCCACCTGGGATAGGCAGCTCATGAAAAGGTCGGGCAACATCAGGCCCCCTCCCCACCCGACTAAGACCTGGGGCCGACATGGTTGCTTCTGACCCCCCATCTCTTCCCAGTTGTTGGGAAAGCAAGAACCAAGTTAGAAAGGCGAGCCGTGGTTCATCACAATTAATCCACTGAAGTTGAAAGTGGGCAAGTTATTCTTCCCCCGTCTTTCCCAACCCAGAGGCATTCAGACCATTCACACTGCCCATTGCCCACCGCCCACCAGAAGCCTTAGTAGCAAGTTAAAATTGATCACCATCAAAACCTGTTTTAGGAAGACTTTTTCTCTCTCGTATCTTATAATTACCTTATCTGTTTACACAATATTTATTTGTACATGTGTCTAAGACCTCCCTATTCCACTTCATCCAGTTTTATTAACAGATGGTGAGAAGGACCAGCGGCAGCTGTGCTCCAGATGTTGGCAGATGGAGCCTCCGCTGCACCCCATCACTGTGAGTCCCACAGTTTCCACTGGGCCAGAGCCCCAGGATCTCCCTCCTGCTCCCTGGAACCTCCCAGGGACACTTGGACTCCTCCATCCCAGAGCTTAAGGAACTTGTAACATGCAGGTTCCGCTCTCAAGGACCACTTACAGGTTAGTGGTAAAGGACTTCGAAACCTACATCTGCTATAGTCACTACTTAGGGATCCACCGACAGACAGAAGATAGACGCTACAGAAAACTGGCGTTTAAACCACAAGTGTGGGTCTTCTAAGTGGCTCAGGGAAATGAAAGATGAATTCCTAACAGGCAGGCAGATTTGAGGAAATTCCCGAATGGCGTTGAGATGCTCTGGCAGCAGCGCGACGATTTTAGCTTAAAACTCTTGTTCTTAAAAGCAATCATCGAGGCCTTTCCCCAATAAGGGAAGATGCACACTGCCTCCAGGAAGGAGTGGCCATCGGCAAATCCCTTGCTTACAAGCTTTTCTGTTTAAGAAGTCTGCTTGTTTGTTATTTGAATGTAAGTCTCTATGAATAAATTAGGGAAAAATTGGTCCCATTGTGTCTCAACTGAGACAAAAGGAATTTGTAAACAATCTTAGCACAGGCCCATATTTTTGCCCCAAGGAAAAGAACAGAAGCCAAGCGTCCCCTATATAGGCTCAGCTGCAGGCTGCAGGCAAGACCTCTCGGTAGTTGGACATATATTGATAAGCCTTTTCCTTGTGTCAAACACAGTTGTAGATACTGGCAATCCAGCCATGAACAAGACAGACACAATCTCTGCTTCTGAGGCCTGCATGGGGCTGGGGTATGAGGAACATCAAGTCTGCAGATAAATAAGTAACGTGACGTGATTATAAGGTAAGAAGAAAGAGTGACATGGGTGGACAGGATGGCACAGGAAGGATGCACTGAGGAGGGGACGTCTGAGGAGAGATGAGTGCAGCGATCCGCACGGACGTCTGGAGGCAGAGCAGTACGGGCCGCACGCCGGCACAGCACACACGGGCAGAGAAATCCAGACGCAACGATAGGACTGGAAACAAAGTTTCGCTCTCCCCTGCCCGCCAGATAAAATGTCTGAATGTGTTTGAAGGCAAGAGGAGACACACAAGCAAGAATGTAAACAGAATATGATAAAGACAAAGAATATTCAATATAATATCCAACATAACTGGCATTCTTGAAACAGCAAAACAAATGGGCAAAAGAGATAGAATGTAGGAGAAGTTCCCTGGACACACCATATGTAAGAGAAAAAAACCAACGGGGAGATACACTATTTACTTCGCGTAGGAAGAAATAATTCTTAAGGAAGTCTATGCAGAGAAAAAAAAACCATATTCCAAAGGAGGAAAAGTCAGACTGGCTTTAGGCTTCTAGAGCAGAGCCGTAATCCAGGACAGAAGACCACGCGCCAGCGGCTGCACAGTCTGAAGAACCCAAGGACCAGGCGAGGACATCACAGTCAGCTGAACTGCTGAACAAGGAGACATTCTCAAACATGAAACCCGGGGAATACAGCACCCAATGAGCCCATCTGCAAGGAGGGAGGGAGAGCAGACAGGCAGGCAGGAAGGGACAATGCCAACACAATTCAGTCAATCAAGAGATAAACGGGAAGGTGGGGTTAACGTACGGCAGCTGCACTCAGATATAATACGTGTGCCACACAAGTCATTCTTAAACGAGTGCCCAATTCAACGGTACCTAGCACATTCACAGAAAGAGAACCGAGAGATTAATAAAAACGAAGTAAACAGAGAAGCGGTAGTGGGCAAGAAAACCAGTACACAGAGTTCATTTAAATTATTTAAATATAAGGGGGAAAAAACCTGGGAAATCAAAGTTACTGAAGAAAATTTATAATAAATTTTAACAACAAAAACCTGGGGGGGAGGAAGGGGAGAGGAGGTGGGAGGAGCTGTAAGTATATTAATCCTCTTACTGTTCACTGTAGAGAAAGAACATCTCTAATCTAAATTTGCAGTGTGAAATTAAAAAAAAAACAAATATGTCAACCTCCTAATGGCTTTCATAATCTTACAGAGCTCCCACAGGAATTAATATCCCTGGTGATGAAAAAAGTTTTATCTGAAATGCAGGTTCACTTTAGCTTTTGTTATTGTTAAATTTGAGTAAAATTGAATACTTTTTAAAAGTATGTAAAGTCTGGTGAGACATTTCTATCTGCACATGTGCATAGAAACGTGTCCAGAAGGCTGGTTTTCAGTGGTTAACCCTGGTTATTTCTGCCTCGTGGGATTGGAGATGATTTGCGGCTTTTCTTTGCATTTTTCCATATGACTTGAATGTTTTATAGTGATCATGTGTCATTTTTATAAAAACAGTGTAAAAAGATAAAAAGTAAATTCTCTGTATTTTTCCATATCTCATTCTACTTTTGACCCTAATCAACTTGTTCATCTTTCCAAAATCTAGGTCTTCTTATTAGTTGTAGGGCAATCAACAGAATTTTATATTGTTTTGCTTTATGTTACTAGGTAAGGTTTAACCTTACCTAGAAGATGAGTGTCTTTATTTAGTTACCTAGCTTTCCCCAGGTGTACTTAATTAGGGGTGATAGGATGATCCTTATTTATTAGAATGACAACAATTTTTGTTAAGTTTCTCAGCAGCTTATTATTGAAATGTTAAGTTCTAACATCTGTATCAGTGTCTTTCCATATACATGTATATATACATATGAGCTTAACATCGATAACAATAATAACACATATCTACCATTTGACCACCTGCTACGTTTGTTAGCCAATCTTCACAAACCTATGCCATACATACTCCTATTTTATGGATGAGAAAAAAAAAAAAAATCCAAGAAAGGTAGCTTTGCTTCTCAAGACTACACAACTGATAAGTTATTCAGGTCTGACTCACAAGTCCACGCTCTTCCCACCGCAGTGCTGTTTTCTTAGCGTGGTGCTTTGTGCATAGTAAGCACACAGCAACTGTTTCATTAAACCAACAAAGTCTACTTCAGACGCTTTGGACAAAGCTTTGCAATGAATTTTCTCAAATCATCTAATTCCCAAGATACCTATTTCATAACTTAGGAAAGCGAGGTCTCCTAACATCTAAAATTAGGATTTGAAGACAGTTTCAGCCTGCACATACGTTACAGACTTTTAAACAGCAACGGGGAAGGGCCAGGCGCACCTGGAAGCGCGTGAATAGACAGCCCAGACACAGGGGAAGCAGAGCTCAATGTCCAAATTTAACATTTTTTAAATCTAGTTAACTTTTAAATTTTAGTTGGCAAGGAAGTTAAAAAAGTTATGCCCTCTTTCAAATTCAAATTTTAAATTTTAAACATCTTTCTAACTCATTTTTAACATTAACTTTGACGCTTATTCAACTGCCTGTTTTTGAATTACACAGAGTGTTTAACTTTTGCCCCCATCCACTTTTCCAGCCTCATCTGCTCATTCTTTTGACTGCAGGATTACCCAACTACTTGCGGTTTCCAGAACATACCACGTGGTTTCATGCCTCTATACCTTTTGCACATAATGTTCCCTCCATCCAGAATGTGCTTTATTCCCACTTCAAAATTTAGCTCTTAGTGTCGCCCTCTCCAGGAAGCCTTCGTAATAGCTGCCTCCTTGACCCCAGAAATGGGATCTGTCACTTTCTCTCTGTGCCACCTCTCACCTTTCACCCCTTCCCCTGATGCTCCCAAGATCCCAAACTGCAATTGTTCACGCAGCACTGGCTCCTCCCAGCCCATGAGGTCAGGAAGTGTGCTGGTCCCTCCTCAATGGACCACTGCCAAGCTCCTGGGGACACATCAAAAATGTATACTCAATATGTTTTCTGATCTCTGAAACAAGTTTTTCCAGGGTCTGCTCAAATATCTGTATCCATATGTTTTCCATATGATCCTTAATGCTTACATGGTAAAATCTAGTCCTTCTCTGAAAATACAAACCACATACACAACGTCAGGGGTGTCTACTACATTAGGATTGTCCCTCATCCCGAGGCAGCGGTCAGATCAATCAAGGAAAGCCACCAGAAAAGGACACGGAGGAAGGGTCTCAGGGAGAATCCACCCAAATGAAGAGGGAAGAGCCCAAGACGTCCCTTGTTCTTCAGTCAGATACTCTGAGCTCACATTGACACGGAGGGCTCTGAACATAGGAAAGGTCACAGGATAAAACCAAGTACTGGGGCTGGCCCGGTGGCATAGTGGTTAAGTTTGCACACTCTGCTTCGGCAGCCCAGGATTCCCAGGTTCAGATCCTGGGCGTGGACCTGAACACTGCTCATCAAGCCACACTGTGGCGGCATCCCATATACAAAATAGGGGAAGACTGGCACGGATGTTAGCTCAGGGCCACTCTTCCTCAAGCAAAAAGAGGAAGATTGGCAACAGACATTAGCTCAGGGCCAATCTTCCTCACCAAAAACAACAACAACAACAACCACCACCACCAAGTTCTTATGGTTTGGATATAAATCAAAGACACCCAGGACGACCTCGCTGCCTACAGTAGCACAGGCCAAATCCCCACTAGACCCCAATTCCTAACAGGGCCTATGATGGCCAGGTCCTGCCCACTCCGGGTTGCTCTGCTGTGGTGTGTGGGCCATGCCTGGCAGAGCTGGTGCTCAGTAAACACTTAGCTCTAGGGAAAATTATGACTACTTAGAACCAAAAGAAATGTGCACAATCTCCTGGGACCATTAACAAAGGGGCTGCAGTAGCTTTAATGGAATCACTGGCTGGAGATAAAGTCTGAATGGGCTGTGCACTTCGGATGAAGCGTATCCTAAGACGGGAGTGCGCCAAAACTCGTCACGTGTCACCAAAATGGCTGCTTACAACCTAACCCCACTAAGTGATGGTCTTTCCTGTGTAACTTCACCACAGTGCTCTGTTTAGAAAGCTGCTACCTGGTCCTATATGAACTAGATATATATATTTCTTTTTGCCCACCTTTCCTGGCAAAATCATGTGTTCTCCTTCCGTACACTATTCAACCTGAAATTAATTACATGTCTACAAATCCTTTCATTTAAGACTATCCAAATACTTAACAACCACGTCAGGAAGGAGAACCAAACACAGGTCTCAGGTTTGATAATTCCTTCTTCTTCCAAGAAGAGGATAAAAAATGTCACCTGTTTTAAAACACAAATTTAAATATGTACCTTTTTGGAGAAGATTATTAGGGCTATATAGCTGTAACAACAATTTTTTTTTTTTAGGGGAGGAAGATTTGCCCTGAGCTAACAAATGTTGTCAACCCTCCTCTTTTTGCTTGTGGAAGACTGTCCCTGAGCTAACATCTGCGCCCATCGTCCTCTACCCTGTATGTGGGACGCCTCTACCGCATGGCTGATGAGCAGAGTAGGCCTGCACCCGGGATCCGAACCTGTGAACCCAGGCCGCCGAAATGGAGCACATGCGACTTTAACTACTTGGCCATGGGGCCGGCCCCAAAAACAATTTTTTAAATCAACCAAACCCAGCAAATAGTTGTTGATCCTTTATGAAACCCAGACATATAATAAACTGATACCTTGACCAAACTCTACCCTCAAAGCACCAAAATAATAATAATAATAATAACGTGCCCACAAAGAAAATGAGCAAAACAACATTCATTTAAGGGCTACTGCCCAAACTGTCTCCTCAGATGAGAATTTCGGATGCAGAATAAAACATCTGTCAGACACATTTACCCTGTCTTGGGGCACAGAGGGGGTCTCCAGGAATGTGGCACCAAGACTAACCTATACACACACCCATCTCTCTTCACACTGTCATTTTCACCAAGAATACTATCCTCAACTTGTGAATATCTTCCCGCTTACCTCCTGGAACATAGATGCCATCTCACCCGTGCCAGGGTTGGCTGGATGCACGTCTTCACTCTCTGTCCCGACGATTCTTTGACAAGCTTACTCTACCCCTATGCGCTCTCTCTCTCTCTCTCTCCGATATGTTTTTCCTCCTTTTTTCCTCCCTGCCACTACCCCAGTGCCAAGCCAGCCATGTCTGTCCTTCACTCACTTTATAAACACCCAAGATATAACTATTGCACCCATTAGGTATGCATAATAAGTGTTTGTTGAGTGAAAAGTGCTACAAGGAGAGGCAAGTCATGAGTGTGGCAAGAAGGACGAGCCTCGTGAGGCACCACAGATTTTGATTGCTCAGTCCTTGCCTGGCAGGCCTGGAAACAGCTCCAGCACCCTAGAGGAGTTCACCAATCCTCTCACTACCCCCCGTTCTTTAGGCATCACTCCAATTGCTTCAAACCTTCCATTCAAGGTATCGGCGTATACAGCCCTGCCTTCAAATGCTCTAAGATACAAAGGTTATCTGACAGATTTTTTCAAGACTAAATATTTCAAGGTAAATGAGTAAGATGATCTATTACCCTCTTACATACATGTACACATACAAACACACACAAGAGAGGAGAAAGTCTGATTCTTTTTTTTTCAAAGAGAATATCTTCAGTGACCTTCCAAACAAACCTGTTATACATTTTATTTTTGAAGCACACCCCACATTCACAAGGGTGTCAGAAAACAACTGCCTTGGCATTTCTTAAAAGACGTGATTCAGAAGATATGTGATTGTCAGCGTTTTTCTCTAGGCATATGTTGCCCAGTGGGACGTAACTCTCTTCAGAGGTCTGATTCAGAAAGAAAAATACGAAGGGGATAAGGTCAGAGCAGTTGTGTACCAGTCCAGTATGGTAAAACACGGTCACAAAATCAGCACAAGATACCCAGCCCCAGCTTCCAAAGTTCTGCTCCCCAGCATCCACCTTCTCCTTGGACGCCCAGGGCTCGGAGTGAGCACGTTCACTGGAATATCTCAGGTCTGAGATCATCTAACTCTCAGGGAAAACAAACACACACAAACACTGCACTCGTTCAAGAAGCTCTGACTTCTGCTAAAAAAAGAAAAACCCAGAATCCCCTGCCGAAAGCAGCAGTCACTCCCCGCCCAGTACAGTCCAGACGAAACCAACGGACAAGCAAGCATACACCAAAGGAGGACCCCCCTTCTAAAGGTGTCTTTATCTCCAGTGAAAAGGCTTAAATTACATTCCACTTATAATTCCCAACTTTAAGGCTGCTTTCTCTGAAACCAAACTTTGACAACAAATTCAAAATGTTTTGATACCTACGCCTAAAACCACCTGGCAGAAAATTCTGTTACATCTTGCTACCTGGAGATAAACTAGGACTGAGTCTGAGAACCTGTAGGTTACGGTTTAAAAGGCACAGGTTGGCAGACAAGTTTAGAAATGACAAAAATCTCTTACTAACACACCTGCCACTGCCCTCACCTCATTGCCAGCCCTCTTTTAAAAAGTGAAGAATTCGTATTCGTCTTAAAGAGCTGGTTATTGTTCCCGAGGTACCATTTCACCTCAAGATTACCTAGTAAGCAGTAAATACTCTCCCCATGAAACTGAAAAAGACAGGGCTTCATAACAAAGCCAGAGGGCTTGTGCATTACACTTCTCCGGTAGAAGATTGGTCTTAAAAATTAAACTATTTTTAGAAAACTGCTGTCATACATTAAACTTCCAAGGAAATTATAGAAAGAAAGAAAAAAACCACACGTACATTCAAATTCATAAAAGAGTGTTTCTTACCCAACTGGCAGGTGTGGGGAAGGCGAGGCAGTGCTGACCTTTTTTTAGCAAGGACACGGTTGAGCAAACACAGGGCACGCACCACACCCTCCACCCTCTTGGCGTCCCCCGGGCTTGCCTCCGCTCTGCTGGGTCCCACCCGCCACTTGCAGGGCGCCTCTCTACAGCCACACAGACCGAGTCGCTGCGTGATCTCTCCTCCAGGATTCTCTTCTTGACTTTCCCACACGCAGTCACCTCCAGCACACTCATCAGGCTCGTCCTCCGTGGGGCATGTGCCTTGTAACAGACGGAGCTTAGAGCTGAGCGCAGAACTCGGCATTCCTGACACTCCTCCCTCTGCCAAATGGATTTATCCCAGAGCTTTAAAGAAAAATCAGACTGAAAAAGTGACCAGATGGGTTCTCAAGGAGAAAGATACAAACTAAATCTGTGAGGAGACTGACAGACCACCATACTAAAAACAGGCCTGTGGTGGAACGGAACTTCTGCTGCTCGCCCTGAAAGGGTGAGTTACGGCAGAGCCAAGCGTTGAAAAGACAGATAAAACGTTCCATAACTGAACTTCTTTAACTTCGCAGAGCTAAATATTTTTAAATCTACTTTCAAACTTAACACTTCATGTAGTCACCAAAAAAAATTCATGTACAACAAATGGTGAAATCTCCTACGACACAAACAGCACTTGCTGAATGACAAGAATTCTTCCAAGCACTTCGTACACACTCACTCACTTCACCCTTACAAACCCTTTCCTAATCCCTGTTTTCCAATGAGGACTAAAATGCACAGAGAGGCACAGGAACTTGCCCTGGGTCACAGAGCGGAGCTGGGATTCAAAGGGGCAGTCCGGTACTAACTGGGGTTAGTGGTTACTACAGTAACTACCTTTCCAAAGGAGTTTAACATAGATGATTCTCTTTTTAAACAGATTTTAAGTTTACTAAAACTGCATAAGTTCATGTTACAAGGCAAGAAGGCTCCCAAGTGAAGGATTTAAACTAGAGTAATAACCGTCAGGTGACGGCAAAGCCAAAGTTCATCGGTCACGACAAATACCCACACAGAAGCACTGGGGGATAACCTTGTGAGTTAAGTCTTTAGAATCCAGAGAAATTAAGTGAGCTGGAGCAGTGTGGCGAAGATGATGCCGGCCAGGACACTCCAAAAGCTCAGAAGGCCGAAGAGAAACCCCAGGGCTGCAGCCCCCGACGTCAGTCACGACTCCTGCCAATTCTTCCTCCTCAACCCCTTCTTTCACGAATGGCGCCTCTGCTCCATCCCACTGCCATTGCTCCAATTCAGGCCTTTGACAAACCTTGATCAATTATTCTAACAACCTTTTATGAGGCTTCCAGTCACCACCTCCTCCCCATCAGAGCACTCATCTCTCCTCTGCTGAGAGAACAGTCTTTCTGACACACAGATCCCTCTGATCATGCTATGCTTCAACTTGACAACTCTTCCATGGTCCCTCAAGCCAACGATCTCCAGTTCCACCATCTATGTATAGAGTCAAAAGCCACCCACCTCAGGATTTCCCCTGCCCCCCTCTGCTGGCAGGCCCAAGAAAATACTAGGCGAAGTCATTGCTCTCTTGCCCAGTTCACACTGCTCCTCTGCTGAAAAAATCCGCCTTCCCAACTTCTATTCATCGACCTGCGGGACATCTCTCTATTCATCTCTTTTTCCATAAGGTTCTTCCAATCCCTCCACCCACCAAGAGAACAGATAACTTTCTCCTTTGTGTCCTCAGGTACCACATATGGATGATTCCATTAGACTGTTAGTACCTAATTTTTTACACACCTGACTCCTCTACTGTGATATAAGCCCCTTAAAGAGTAGGGATAGTGTCTTACCATTTTATCAACAGCACCTAATGGATTCTGACACACAGTAGGAGCGTTAGTCATCATTGCCTAATGAATAAACACATGCCTTCCACAGGCCATTACAGCCTTTCTCTCAACAGAAGCTTTCAATTCAGTCTGTTGGTTCCCCCCCAGCCCCATGAGGACACAGCCCCCAATGTTTTTAATGGAAGGCATTCTAGAAAGACATGGTCTACTTTATAGCTAACTTTCAGAAAACCTACAAAGTGAGGAATATATTTTGAATAATAGAGTTCACAAAGAATCTACACAGAACAAATCCTGGAGATTGCCCGTGGGTGCTGGAATGAGTCAGAGAGTCTGTGCTCCAGTAAATTCAGAAAATGCCTCATGATGTCTCCTTCCTTGAAGAGTCAAAGCACATGACCACATTCAAGGTTCAGTAAAATCCTGAAGGAAAGGAAAGTGGTTAACTTGGCAGTTACTAACTTGAGCAGGTAACTGAATCCTACTTTGCCTCAGTTTTCCACTAAATGGAGACAGTGTGTCTCCTTCCTAAGCTCGTTGTAGGGACTGAATGAGATAATAAATATCAAGTGTTTAGGACAACGCTTGGCACACAGTACGTGCTCAATAAATGCTAGCAACTTTTAGTATTTGAACCAGTATTGTCTAAACATATTTGGCCACAAAGTCTGTTTCATTGTCTAGCAATTACTAACACTGTACACCACACACTTTGAGAAACACTGACATAATAAACACTACACCATGGTGCTCATTTTGGAGACTCGTGGCTCCAGAGTTCAGGAGAAATTCAGGCAATGTGATAGCTTGAATGGAGGACAATGCCTCTGGCTTCTCTGTGGCTGGCAAACACCAAGGTTTCAACTGTCACAACTTCCTGAGGCTTCTGTTTCACCAAATTAAGATAGGAATGGGTGCACTGAACGAACTAAGAAAAACTGCTCTGCAGTGGAAAGAAGTTTCTGGTGGTTAGAGCTCACTGTCCCCATTTTGTGTTCCTAGAAACCAGCGTGTTCATCAGCTTTCTATTTTCACTGCACCAAGGAATCCTGCTATTTAAAAATACGACAAAGAATCCACCAGTCCATTTTTTTCCTTTAATAAATCAAAAGATTTATACTGGGCAAATTTAAAATAGAAGATTCTTAATTCCAGCTTCCTCAAGTACTAAAGGGTACGATATTTTGTGTATGAGCATCTGCATGCATTTTCCTGGGCGGAGTATCATAGTTGTCATCAAGGGGTCCATGATGTCTCAAAAAGTTTAGGAATCACTACCTGAGTGTTTAAATCAGGTCCCCAGATTATCTAAATACATATGAAAGGGCATATACAGTGACAGGTAAGTCTCCCTCCCAGACCTAATCCTTACCCAGAGCAACCACTGGTAGTGGTTTTTTATATCCTCCACGAAAGAGCATATGCATGTGTTTGTAAGTGTGTACAGTGATATAATACTGTCCCTCCATTTTTACATAAATAATAATATACGATCCACACTACACAGCACCTAGCTTTTTTCACTTGGCAGCTTATCTTAGAGCTCCATGGTATCAACACATAAGTACAGACTATTTGCTAATGAACATACCAAAACTTAAAGCATACCTATGAGAGATTCTTAGGTTGTTACCAGCGTCTTGCAATTTACAAATAATGCTGAAAATAGACATCCTTGAAGATACATCTTTAGGCAAAAAATCCAGCAAGGACTTGCTGAAGCAAAAAGTATAATGATTGCTAAGCTGTCCCCCAAAGGTTGCCCATTTATACTCTCAACAATACTTATCTCTTTCACACTCAATAAAAGATTTTCAGATTTTCTATCTTGGTTAATCTGACAGGTGAAAAATGATAACTCATGGTTTTAATATGTGTGGCCCATTACGAATGAACGAATCTCTGATTTAAGATGAGTTATATACTTTTGATGACTTAGTGGTGGAAAAAAACGCACCATCCAAACTGGAACCATAATGAGAATTCACAAGCTTTGATGGAGTCAGTGGCTCTCAGGAGGGTTGTCTGCAGACAGAGGAATTAAAAGGCTTCACCATAGCAGGTCTGTGACACGTTGACAAATTGGAACGGGCCTAAATAAATGACTGAAAGTTTAGGAACAAAGGTATTTTGCAATCTGTAACAAATTAAAGGAGTGTGCAAGGAGATCATAACTGACCCTTCACAGAAGCCCAGCTTACCCACAAGTTCAACTCACCATCTAGGAGCCAGTGCTGGCCGCGCCTAGTCTCCAGCTCCGACAACATGAGGCGTGTGATCACGTGATCTGGAACCAAAAGACCTTTCTCTATGTACTGCCTCGCCATAGCACCAACTTCTATTAAAAAGACAGGAAAAAGAGACACTCAAAAAAGTTTCAAAAAAAAAAGCTTACCAACTCTTTTCTGACACGTTTGCCTTCTCTTCCATTCCTCCCTGTTGGCGTGGGGGGAAAGTTGCAGGCAAATGTTTTTAGAGTAATTTCTTAAAGTTTGGCTTCACTAATGGTGGCACAGTCTCCCATTTGTCTCCCAAAGAATTATTAAAAAGCAGCTCTTGAAGATATGCACAGAAATAAAAATAAAAGAAAATGGAAATTAGGCAAAGAGAAAATCAGAACAGGAAACAAAGGCAGTCTGAGGGAGGATGGTGCACAAATCGCTGGGAAAGCCCAGCGACATCCCAGATGTGAGCCACCCATGGTGCTGTGCCTCCCAGCAGTGACGATAACAAGGGAACGGATCGCCCACGTGGTCCACGGTACGCAGAAAGCTAAGGAAGCCGAGAAGCACAACCTTCCTTAGAAACCACAGGAAAAAACTTCCACTGACCTTCTAGAAAAAAAGCTGGTTAATACAAACAACAAGAGGTTTATTTCTCTTCATGAGCCTCAATATAAGCAGATGGCACCATGCCGACACAGTTGTAAAACCAACTCAGTGTTATTAGCGGAATGCCAAGTTCATAAAAGGAAGTGAATTAAATATATATATATTTGCAGAGAAAAAAATGCTTCTATCCTAATTTAAAATAAAAATTTCTTCTGTGTGGAAATTGTGAGTTGGGCTCAGCAGAACAAAATGTCAGTTTAAATCTGGTAAATTTCTAGGAACTGATTTCTTTTTTTTCAACCAAGACGAAGTCCTCTGCTCTCCAGGGAACTGATAATGAACCATTAAGAACCACATTCTCAACAGGCCAATTAAGTTTTCACAAAAATGTAAAGCAGACACCAGCATGGTGGCGCAGCAGTTAAGTTTGCACATTCTGCTTCGGTGGCCCGGGGTTCGCCGGTTTGGATCCCGGGTGTGGACCTACACACCACTTGTCAAGCCATGCTGTGGCAGTCATCCCACATATAAAGTAGAGGAAGATGGGCATGGATGTTAGATCAGGGCCAGTCTTCTTCAGCAAAAAGAGGAGGATTTGTGGCAGATGTTGGCTCAGAGCTAATCTTCCTCAAAAAAAATTAAAAATTAAAATAAATTTTTTTTAAAAAACAACATAAAGCAGAGAGCCAGCCTGGTAGCATAGTGGTTAAATTCACATGCTGCACTTTGGCAGTCCAGGGTCATGGGTTCAGATCCCAAGTATGGACCTACACACTGCTCATCAGGTCATGCTGTGGCAGTGTCCCACATACAAAAATAGAGGAAGACTGCACAGACGTTAGCTCATGGCCAATCTTCCTCACCAAAAAAAAAAAAGTAAAGCAGAACTATATTACTGGAAAAAAGCTCAAGAATCATTTTACCCCCACCTTCACCTTGAATTTATGGTAGAACCTTTCCTTTCCCAGACCAAGTCTACACTCCTAACTCCAACCTCAACACTGAAACGTGGGCTGTGAAGAGCTCCATGTCACTCGATTACCACTAGTGGACAAGAAGCTCCAAGTCAGGCCCAAGAATGGAGATTTAGTAACAGGCTGCAAGAAGCAGAACACAAAAGACAATCACACTCCTGAATGTGGCTAAACGGGAACAGGAACAAAACACAGTCATTCTGCAAGTATTGATTGATTGCATACTATGTAACAAATGTGGCAGTGAATAAGACTGCAGCTTGCTGATATTTACAGTGTTACTTTTCCTAAGAGCAACAAGAACAATCATGAACTGAGTACACACTATGTCCCAGACACTGTGCTCTGAGCGCTTTGTATGTTATTTCATTTAATCCTCATAAGATCCTCACCTTCAGATAGGAGGTAATACCCATATTTTTTTATGCCAGCTTTAATGAGACATAATTCACACACCATAATGTTCACCATGTTAAAGTGTACAGCTCAGTGGTTTTGAACACATTCTCAGTGTTGAGCAACCATCACCACAACCTAATTTCATAACGTTTTTATCACCTCTGAGAGAAACTCTGTACCCATTAGCAGTCACTCCCCATTCCCTCCTCCCTCTTGCCCCTGGCAACCGCTAATCTGCTTTCCGTCTTCATAGATTTGCCTAGTCCGCACATTTCACGTAAATAGAATCACGCAATATGTGGTATTTTGTGTCTGGTTTCTTTCACTGAGTATAATGTTTTCAAGGTTCATCCATGCTGTACCATATATCAGGACTTCATTCATTTTCATGGTTGAATATTATTATTCCATTGTATAAATAGACCATATTTTGTTTATACATGCATCAGTTAACAGGCATTTGGGTTGTTTCCACTTCTTGGCTCTTATGAGTAATGCTGCAATGAACATTCATGTACAAGTGTTTGTGTGAACATATGCTTTCAGTTCTCTTGGGTCATACCTGTTACGGTAGGTGTTTTTTTTATCTCAAAACTCACTGTGAGACAGTATGCTCGGAGTAACTGACCAGTTTGGTGCTGCGCTGCTCTGCAGTGGTCAGGCCAGCCCCAGAGCCCTGTTCTTGGTCCCACCCACCAAACTTTAAGGTAAATATAAACGACAAATATACACCTTCCAAGGTGAGAGACCAATGTGAGCTGGCTCCAATCATCCCACAGGGAAACACAGAGTGGGAACCGTCTCATGTGGGAAAGAGAAGACCAGGAGAAGGACATGATCCCAATTTACCCATAACCAGGCACTTGACTCATGGAAAAGGCATCATCTTATACAAGCCCCAGGGTTTAGAATTAGGGCTAGTGGTCGGAATTACAAATGCACAGAAAAAGTTGCCTTAGGAAATGTTTGAACAGAGGCTCAGACTGCCTAGGAAGGGATATTATAGAGGGATTTTGAAAACTGGACTGGGGACTGGCCCACATTAATGTTTCAGGTCCCCTCACATGGGGGACTTATGGTATCGGGATACACATGGGTTCAACAATGTAATGAAGAACAGTATCCACAATGACACCCCCAAGGCCTCTGAGCATCTGAAAATGGCTCAGCATGTACCTCTCGCTGACACCTCAAACTCATCATGTGCAAAATCACACTGTCCTGTCCTACTCTGTTCTCGCCGAGTGCTTCCTGCCTCTGTCAATAACATTGCTCTCCTCAGATGTCACCTAAGATTAAATATCACTTGTCTCGATTTTCGCAACTTCTCCCATTCTTTATATCTAACTGAGCATGAAGTTCTTGAAATTATACTTCCACAATGTCTCTTATATCCAAGACAACTGATCAAAAATAAGAGTGCAACAGCAACTTGTGGACAACCCGGAGCAAACTGTGTGGACAGGCGGCTGCAGGACAAGCTCCGTCATTGCAAGGAAAGAAGGGCACGGTGATGGCCCTGGACTGTCGTGTAGTCACCATGAGTGCATGGCTTATCGGAAAGCAGAGTAAGAGGAAAGAAGCAGTGAGGGACACTCCAAAACCTAGTTTACAAGTCTTTTCATGGTGAAGAAGGGACAACTGGCCAAAGAATCAACAAACTGACAAAGGATCTCATAGCTGAGATCAAAGTGGGTCCGTCACCCACGGCAATACTTGACCTGCCACAAAATCTAAAGATTGCTTCAGGGGTCTTCTGCACATCCATCAACCAAAAGAATAACCATATTACCTAAATGGTCAATTCTCAATTCTTAGCTTCCTTCACTTCTCCGTGGCATTTGAGATGGCTCCTTTGCATAAAAGCAACAGCTAGAGAGACCAAGCCAGTCATAAGCCTCCCACCTCTTTGAGAGTACTTCCCATCTCATTGAGAGCGTAAGCCTAAGTCCTCAGCTGGTCTACAAGGCCCCGTGGGATGAGGCCCCCTTCCCTGACCCAGCCTTCTACTTCTCTCTTCGTTGCCCACTGTATTCCAGCAACACCAGCCTCCTTGCAGTTTCCTGCAAGATGGGGCATGTGGACCTTCAGCACCTTTGCATTTGCTGTTCCCTCTGCCAGGAACACTCTTTCCCCAGAGCCTTACATGAGTCAAGCCCTCGCTTCATGCAGCTCTGTGATTAAGTGTCACCCAACTGGGCCTTCCACCCCAACTAAAATAGCACAGGCATACCCCCATCACCCTGTAGTCTCTTATCCTACTTTGCCTTGTTTTCTACTGATCTATTTAACTCACTTTGTGACTCCCCCACTAGAATGTGATTAGCTCATTGAGAAAAGAGGAAGTATTTTGTTCACTGCCGTATCTTCAGTGCTTAGAATACAGTCTGGCATGTATTAGATGGTCCATAAAAATTTGTTGCATGAATGAATGAATGAACACCCTGAATATGATAGAGAATTCTTCCCCCCTTGGCAAAAATCAGCCTCACCTCCCTGTACAGCTATCACAGAACCATTATCCCGAGATCAAACACGGCCCAACCTCAGCAGACAACAACTTTTTCAAGAGAGAGATGAGAGAAAGAGTGATCAGTACTAGTTGAGGTGGCCATGTCAGGTTTCACAGCTCTGTCCATTTCTCCGGCATTTCAAACCACAGACAGAGATGAACCAGGTCGGTAGGGAAATGAAGAAAAGGAAGCACCGTGAGCCAATGTCGCAGAGGACAGGGCTGCGGGCAGACCTGAGCAACTTCCACAGTGACATCCAAAGAAAAGCACATCATGAAAGAGAGAGCTGGACAGGTAAGAGAAGGAGTATGGGCTTTGAAGGATTTTTTAAAAATAGATAGTTTTAGAAATGCCATTCTTACAGCCAAGACCAGCTACTTAATTTGCAGCATCCAGCACAAAATAAAATATGGCGCTTCCTTCTTCAAAAATTAGAAACCTCAAGATGGCAACAGCAGAGCATTAAAACAAGTACAGGGCCTTGTGGGACAACATAGGCCGCACGCCCATGGCAATGTGACATTTGGAAGGGGCTGGCGTGGTGGAAGCAAAGGAGGTGGTGACAACAATCCAAGCATGAGATGAAGGCCTGCACTAAAGCCGAAGCAACCTTAGAAGACCTTCTGCCTCTTGAGAGAGTACCTTGGGCCAACCCAACGCGGACTGTGCAACTCCAAGTTTAAAATAACTCTGTGGAAGATTTCCAGAACCATCTCAATCCAATTGACTAATTAAGAGAAAGATCTAAGTGCAGCATACCTTTCCAGCTATTTCTGGCAGCCTTGGCTCTTCTCTGGAACAGAACAGGCTACGTGTCCTCTAATCTGATACAAAATCAAACTTCCATCACATCTCTCAGTCCCCACCATGAAAACCCAGAGAGGTCAACAGTCAGAGCCGAATGGACTCAACAAGGTATCTGCATCTGAAGGTAGACCTCACAGCAACAGCCAACCGAAAAAAACATGGGTCAGAAGACGCAGACCCATTCTGGAAAACTGACCTTCATCTGCCCTTGTCAGTTTGCTTGGAAGAGAAAGCAGTATCATTAAATGCTAACGTTAGCATGTTCGGATAAAACACATACCTGCTCCAATTTCTTAAGCAGTATTCCAAGGAAAGGCTGTGGACACACACACATTGTCTTACACAGCTTCTGCATCCTTAGTGTGTACACGCATGTGCATGCAGGGGCGCACACACACACAAATAATTCATAAATCACCAGGAAGTTTTCAAAAATGAACTTAATAAATTTAGAGTGCCAAAAATAGGCCAATAGATTTGAATTTTTTAAGCTTCACAACAACCAAAAAGAAAATCCATCATGTGTTTATGAGACTGAACAGAACAAAAATGATTAAGGCCACATTTGGAAAAACTTTTCTCAGAAAGAGGAAGATTACATGTCAGATTACAAAATGGTATACATTACAACACCGTGTGTGAACATGTATAGATGTATATTGTCATCTTCAATGTTAAATATATTAGAAGAAAATTAAGGTTCCAACTATTTTATAATATAAATTTTGTGGCAATGCACCTTAACAATCCTATTTCATTCAATTACTACTAAATATAAATTAAAGTAGATATGATCTTGATAACCTTGAGAAATATATTTACAATTTCTAACCTGATCAGATAATATACAAATTTTCAGAATTCAAGATTACTTATTAAATTGTGTAGCTAAGATAATACCAAGCTTAGAAATTTAAGATAATACAGAACTTAAGCCTACCTCTTAAGTTGGTCATCTCTCCAAAACTCACACTTCCAGGATAAGGAAAAGATATTTTGATTGGCTTCAAGTGTTTCACATTGACGTTTACCATGTTCACATTGAGAGACTGACACAGATGATTGTATTCAGGGCAGCAAATGTGACAAAACAGTGTCAGCTGCTCCAGTGGGGTGGGGGTGGGGAGACGTTGGACCCATGTTGTGAATTATCTTAAGACTAGTTAAAAAGAAAATATCTTTTTCCAAATAACTAGGAGAGCCAATTAAGCAAATCACATTTCTTTAGAAAAACCATGAGAACACACACATACACACATATTTAAGTGATACAAAACCCATCTATAGCCACCCTAAGTTCTTAGGGCAGCAGCTGAAAATTCCAGAGTCTGAACGACTTCCAAACAGAAATAAATCCAAAATGGGAAAGACAGATTACTGTCATGAAATGAGGGGGAAATGGTTAGTTCTGTGTTGGTTGAGGGTAGTTAGGATCTGTTTGGTTTTGTGGTTTAAATCTTTCTGAACCCATAAACACTCATTTCGCTGAGATTTACTGAGCACCTACTCTGTGCCAGGCCCTGTATCAATCTGATCTGAGGCCAGTCCCAGAGCTTAGAGCCTAAACACTGGCATTGGGTGCTAACCCACCAAAAACTCTCAACAGCAAAATTTTATGGAATTTTACTCTGTCAGGCAGAAAAATTAAACAGCTCGTAGTTATCATAAATAAGTTACACAGGCTCTTACATGGCCTATGAAGTTCCATACAAATATATTACGAAATAGGAACAGGTTATTGGTCACAAACTAGATGAAAGCATTTGGCCAAACCCTCAGTCTGCGGCTAATTCACCCCGGACCACTGAAGAGTTGTTCCTAAGATACTAGTCCAGAGTCACAGGAAGCAGCCAGGCTCCCCTGGTCACCCGACCCTGGAGACAAAAAGATCTGTTTTACCCAAGGTGGGGATTAAGACTTCAAGATAATCAACTTCAGCCAGGTAAAATCCACTACTGAATGGGAGCCTGGCAGGATCAAACCTCAACCACTGCTAATACTTTAAGCAAAGGCAAATGAAGACTTCTTATTTGAATATTTGTCTTCTCTCTCCCTTTGTCATACACATTTTTCAATAACTAACCCCGAAAGTGCCAGCATGAGGACAATGACAAGCATGTTTTGTGGCACAGGCCTTCAGTCACTGTGCAGTGACCCTGCCAGCATCCTACAAGAGACCCCCCATTCTACCCTCAGTCCATCCCGTCACTCCGATTGCTCAGAACCACAGGTGAAAATTTCCCCCAGGAACACACCACTCTCCAACCCCAATGTTTTGTGCATCTGCTACATGCCAGGCACCACGCAAGGTGCTACAGATACAAATAGAAGGTTACCCTCAGGAACTCACCAAAGAGGACAGCAGTGGAACAGACCCACCAAGAAGCAATCATTAAAAGCGTCTTCTGTGGTTCTGCACATAAGGGGCTTGGAAGTCGCCACTCTGTCCTAACAAGCAAAAAGCTGAAAAGACTGAAAAATCGATGACTCGTCTTAGATCCCTAAGAGAGGGGAAGCAACAAGGCAAACGACTGCCTCCAAGACTGGAGGGACAGCCAGGGGAACAGAGGGCATCGCAGCTTCCCAGAGCACAGACCCAGGAGTGCAAACCATCACAGGAACCAGCGCCGGGGGAGGAAAACCTACCTGAATTGTATTCAGCAGCTTCCTCCTGACATACTCCACACCCTCCTGCCACCGTTTCCACCCTGCAGCCAGAGTGGGCCAAGCCGCACTCCTGGGCACACCGCATTCCTGCTTAAAGCGCCTCTGTGGGTTCTGCTGCCCAGTCAGTGGTTTCAAGCTCCTCCAAGATCTGGCCCCTGCCTACCTCAGCAGCCTCAGTGGTTCTTCCCCCTGGACGCACCTGCCACCCCCCCCCACCCGAATTCCATCTCTCCTCTCCAGCCCTGCTCTTCCTTCCCTCAGCTTCCCCGAATGAGGTTAGGTCCCCTGTACATGCTCCATGTCCTCCTGTCTTGCCGCACTCATCACACTTGTATTTTACTTGTCGTGCCAGTCTTCCCCACCACCCAACAGGGAGCACGTCTGTCTGGCCCACCACTGCCTCTGATGCACCGTGAACAGAACCTGATAAAGCAGATGTTCAATATGCTCCTGAAGACTGACTGTCCTTCCCACGCCATTCATTCTCTAGAGGACTGGGGCTAACGGAATCTTTCGGAGCAGAGGTAGCTACTCAGGACACGACAACCAACCAGATCTGTGTATAAAAAGTTCCACGATGAATCTGCGAGTGGGATTAAGAATTTACACTGGGACTGTTCTTTCCTGCTTAGGACTTCCACGTTCCGTTCAGTTGCAGAGATATGAAAAACACCGACGTGGGAGCTGTCATAAGTGAAGTTCACTGACTTTGCTTTTGCAATGCACTCATTCCTTCAAAAAGTATTTACTGAGCAACTGGGCTATGGCCCATTCCCTACAAGTCAGGGAGAAAACGAGGGGAGCATCAGAGTTACCTGTTACATGCGTCTGATGGCTTGGCCAGGCATCAAACAGTCAACGGCTTGGCCTATTTCAAAACAAAGTCAAGTTCTAGGAATGGCCTCCTATGGTTTCCTGGCACAACCCAGAAATAAAAATAAAGAAGGTCTAATTTTTTTTTTTTTTTTTTGCCTAAAGAATCTGCCCATTCATATAAAAGTCTAAAACAGACAAAATCAGAGTTGTGCATTCCTCAAAGTACTGCTGAGGGACACACACATATATGGCAAAAGCATAACAACCACCAGCTGCAGGACAGCATTTGGGGCAGTGGACACCAGGCCTCCAGGCTTCCAGGGGACTGGAAATGCTCTCCCTCTGAGTCTGAGTGGTGGGGACACAACCCTTGAAAACACACTCCGCCCAAATATCCTCATTTTCTTCTCATTGCTTCTAAAGGCAAACTGGATACAAAAGTCAGAGCTGCACAAATGTCCACAAAGCAGCAAATTCCCAAGATGCCTGGCTCAGCCACCAGAAACAGATAACTGCTTGGTGTTGTTCCATCATTCCAGCGAGGAAATGCTGACAGCGGACGACCCTGTGAGAGAGTGTGACCCCTCACACGGCCACCCTGCCTAGAACCCGGAGAAACCCCCGCCCCCCGCCAGGACCATCGCTCCTCCAAGGAGCCAGAGGATGCTCACACACATACACACACACACACACACACTGACACACACACTCTCACATTCACTCACACACCCCCTCCCCCCTATACAAGGCACGGACAAAATGAACCGCAGCTTCGCGATTCTGCGAACTACAAGTTCTTTCTCCCCCAACTTGTAAGAATATTTTGGTCCTGAAGTAGTTACTTGAAAAACATAAATAAAATGAAGAAAAACTTCATTCTATAAGTTATTTATTCTTGATAGCATTGTGATGAATCTCTTCTAGTAAGAAAATAAGCTTTAAAAAAATCTTGGCTATGAAATAGATATCGAAGTCCTTTAGAGGCAGAAATTATGGAAGAAACTCCTAAACTGAAGGCATTTCAGCCCTGAACTCACAGGCCTCATTTCCGACGTCCAGGATCCACCCTTCAATTGGCCTGGCTCGAAGCCAGGCTTCTTCCTTCACACTAAAAGATGTGGTTTTAATCACTCCCTTACAGCTGCCTATTGGCAGCTATGAAGACAGTTCTGAACCTGGTGTGATGGTCAAGGCTTACACTTCAGAGCCCGACCACTGGGTTCAATTCTGGCACCATCACTTAAGGACTTGGGTCATGTCGTATGCTTGTGCCTCAGTTTCTTCATCTACAAAATGGGAATAATGCCACCTAGGGTTGTTTTGAAAGTTGTATGTAATTAAGGTACAAGAGTTGGAATAATGCCTCTTCTCAAATTTCATTCGAGAGCATGGAGATAATAAGTATTTGCTGCTATATACCAAGTGTTGTTCTAAGCAGTTTGTGCACATGAACCCATTTAAGCATCATACATGTCTATGCGGTCAGCGCTATTATTTTTCTCATTTCATAAACAAGTAAACTGAAACACAGAGAGGTTAAGTAAACTTGCCCAAAGTAACACAGCTAATAAGTGGCAGAGCCGGGACTCAAACTCAAGCAGGTTGGCACCAGAGTCCACTACCTTGACCACTATACTACACGGCCTCTCAATGTCTGGGAGCATTTCCTTGCACAGAAGCGCTGTGAATGTTAGAGCACACTCTTCGGGAAAGGTGAGGCAAGCCCCTGGAAAAAAGGGACAGGAGCACAGTAAGAACTGAGCTTCTTTGTGAACTCTGGCTAAGCCTGCCTACTCGGAGCATTAAAGGTGACAGCATGCCCTGGGGGGAAACATCGGGTCCTGCTCTGTAACCTCCTCACTTCCATTAGGTGCTGTATCCCCGACTAAATAAATAAAAAACTTACAGCAAGTATTTGTGTGCAGCTGCCTCGTCCCAAACTCTCAGCACCCTGCACTCCTGTCACCTCCCAATGAGTCAGCCTCCTCCTCCCCAAAGGCCCTCTCCTCCTCTGATCCACCCTCCACACAGCTCCCAGAGGGACCTTCCAAAAACACAAGCTGGCACAAGTCCCTTCCTGCCCCCACACCAACGACGCCCTCCCTGGCCTACAGGACGGCATGGGAACGCCTGAGCAGAGCCTTCCAAGTCTCCCCCCATCTGGCCTGGAACTATCCTCGAACCTTACCGCCCACCGCAGTTCCTTTACTTCCCAACCTTTGACCCTTTGCTGTGCCTGCACAAGTCACATGAGACTGCGGTCCCCGCCCTCAAGAAGTCTCCAGACTCACGGAGGACAGGCAGCACAGGCAAGGGACAGTGCCAGGATGGAGACGTGCCCAGGACAAGGACACAGAGGTAGACACCTCCATCTGACCTCAGGCACAAAGAAAGCTTCCCGCTCTGGAGCTGGGTTTTGAAGGGCGGGCAAAAGTCGGCTGCAAGAACCACTCTTCCAGTGTATGCGTGCCAGCCCCCTCCCTGCCATGGTTTTCCATCAGCTTCACAGCGGTAATCACCTCTTCAGTGTTCCCCCAGCACCTGGGCTGAAGCTGGTCCGCACAGAACCGATGAACAGATCAGAAACAAGACGTCCCCTTAGGCGGAAGCCCCTTCCTCCAGTCTGGCTCAGCTGAATGCCAGGGACACAGCTTGACACACAGAACCACAGCTGGACTGCAAACCCACACACACCCTGTACAGCCCCGTATGTGGGTGTACCTCCACCTACATTTCACTCTTGTTGAATGGGGGTTGTTTGCAAAACCACTGTACCAGATTATAACCCCTTGAGGACAGAGATTATCTTATTTTAACAATCAATAAGAGCCACTATACTTGAGATGAAGAACTATCATATCCTTAAATCGTCCATCCTTCCAACCTGAATGTCCTATAAATTATTAGATGAACTTTCTTCTCACTACACATATCTTGTATCTACTGTCTTGTCCTGATACATTGTCCACAGTCATGACTTTAAGGCAATTCAAAACCTCAGTCACAAAGTAGGAATTATGTGCAGCAGTGTTTCCTTTAAACATTATCTTACAGTCTAATTTTTGGCAAGCTTTGAATAACTGAGTGAAATAAATTATTGAATTAAGCAAAACATTATCTTTTTTTTTTAAACAAGATACAAGTTTATTTCTCTTGTAAGAACTGTCTAAGCATGTGCACCCTGGGCTGATACAGTAGCCCCACAGGGCAGGACCTAGGCGCCCACCAGGTTGTTGCTCTGCCATGCTATCTGTGGTGCCACGGCTCACCAGCACCACATCTGAGTTCCACCTGGAAGAGGAAGAAGATGGGGAGGACACTTTCTTTCTTTCTTTCTTTTTTTCTTTTTTGCTTTGTAACATTTTATCGTGGAATGTGAACCAATGTTTTTTAAATTATTTTATTGAGGTCATAATGGTTTATAACTGTGTGGTTTCAGGTGTACATTATTAGATATCAGTTTCTGTGCAGACCACATCATGCTCAGCACCAACAGTCGTTTTTATCCATCACCATACATTTGTGCCCCTTTACCCCTTTTGCCCTCCCCCACCACCCTCTTCCCCACTGGTAACCACTGATCTGTTCTCTTTAAACCTCTGTGCTTAAAACATTGTTATCTGATTAGCCGACACAAAGGGGCATTTTGCAGTTTTTGTCAATGGTTCTCACAACTCTTGCTTCAGTCTATTCAAGCTGCTGCAGAAAGATCATTACCACAGGTTGCCTTTGGATTCCAAGCCTGACCTCTTAACAAGGAAGAATCTGTTCCTACAGGTGGAGGCCTGCAACTCTGTAAGATTTCTGACATTCTCACACCCACAAAACACGGCTTAATCAACACTTCCTGACTCAAAGACTCCTGAGATTAAGACTCCAAAATATTCTCTAATAGAAGCAGCAGAAAGATTAGCATGAAGGAAACAAGTTGCCATTTTCAAACTAACATGCAGATACTTGGAGGTCACCCCAAGTCAGGGGTTATACCAGGCTAGACTGCCAAAAATCTGCTGCCTCTCTTTGAACTATCTCCTCTTCTGGGTGTCTGTGTGACACAGATCAGCTTTACCCTAAAGCTGATAAATCAGCAGACATTAGGGATTGGAAACTATTTCTAAAGAAGGTAACAAAGATAGCTTTGTAACTTATTTAACACAAAACTTTGAAACTATAAAGTAAGACTTCAATCCTATTCGTTCTTTGCTCCTTTAGGCATCATCAGACTAAGATCCCGGTGGGATCAAGTCACGGAGCACGTCTCTCCTGAGGAACTGACTTCACACAGGGCACATCTTTCTCCAAACCTTTCCCTTGCCATTTAGTCTTAGGCTGCAATATTTAGCTCAGCATGGGGACAATTATTATTGGTGTTTTAACCAAAGGAAATTGTTGCTAAAATTATTTGAATCTGCGATCCATACAATCAATCATTCCCCAGGTCAAAAGAAGGTTAATAGTAGGAAAATTTTTCTTTTAATCCAGATTTGAACCCAAATTTATGTAAAGTACAAATGTGTCTTTACCATTAGTTGTGAGTAAAAATGAAAGGATCTGTAATATGCTATTTTTAGTATTGAGATATAATGGACATATAATATTCTATTAGTTTCAGGTGTACAACATCATGACCTGATATGGGTATACACTGTGACATGCTCACCACAATAAGTCTAGGTAACATCATCACCACACATAGTTACAAATTTTCTTTCTTGTGATGAGAACTTTAAGATCTACTCTCTTAACTTTCTAATATGCAACAGGTATTAACTATAGTCACCAGGCTGAACATACATCCCCAGGACTTATTTATTTTGTAACTGGAAGTTTGTACCTTTTGATTCCTGTCACCCATTTGGCCCAACTCCCACCTCCCACCTCTGGCGACCACCAACCGGTTCTCTGGATCTATGAACTCGGGGTTTTCCTGGTTTTTTTGTGCGTTTTAGATTCCATATAAGTGAGATCATACATTTGACTTATTCTTGATATCTGCATTTCTATCAAGGGACAACTTTCTTTTAAAACACTGGAATGGCTGCATAACGAGGCAAAGAGCCAACATGATACACGGAAGGACCACTAGGCTGGGAGTCAGGAGTCTTGGCTCTTAGTTCCGCTTCAGAAGCACTGCCCACAGGACTGAACACACTGATGTCCCTCACTTACCGTGGCCTCATGTCTCCTCATCTGCATGAGGGAGCTCGGCCCTTCTACCTCTGTCATCTCAGAGGAGAAGTTCAACTCCCTGTACCTGGCTTTGTGACATACATAGGGACAGAGGACTGGCCTCTCCAATATGCCTCAAACCACACCAGGGTCCCTTCAACCACTGAGATCCCACCCCTGAGGGGAGGGGAGGAACCTGAGACACTCAGTCAGAGGAGGCTCCCTGCGTTCGGGGACGGCCAAGGCAGTAATCACTACCCCCATTCCAGATGCAAGGAGTAGAGCCCGGACCAGAACTCAGGCCTGATTCGTCAGTTAGAGCGCTGCGGGTCATACCTTGCCTAGAAGACTTCCTGGGAATCAGGGCCGTGGCTCTGTTTGGCCTCTACGCTTTTCTCTCTAGCCGGGCTGATATTTACATTCGCTTAGGCTAATTTTGTACCCTGGGTCCAGAAATGTGTTGGCATTTGGTGTGTTTCTATAATAGCCAAGATGAAAATATGCATGGACGAAAGCCATGACTTTGAGCAGGGGAGGGGCTCACATCACTGAGACAGAAGGTGATCCAACGTCTGGGCACAAAGATATCCAGCAGACTCTTCATCCTTAACGCTTTCTCATCCCACCAGCACATCAATTATTATTTGACCCTCCCTACTGATTCAAAGAATAAAATAGCGCAGTAACCTCATTTTAAGACTTTAAATAAATCATGAAAGAAAAAGATAGCAGAGTTCCATAAGCCAAAAAATGTTGCCTATCCTATGTCAGGAGTATTTTCCTGGCCCAGATAGGAACACGCATTTATAAACACACCAGGAACATCTGGCGTGCCACCACATGCTGCCTTATGTAAGCAGCAGAGGAGAGAAAGCAGATTGGGACGGAAGTAACACAAGTTGGGCAAGGGAACTAATGGGGAAAGGCAAGGGATCTGAAAGCCTTGCCAAAGTCACAGATGAGTTTTAGATCCAGTGTTTAACCGACTCCTCAAGCCCACATTCTGCAGGTGCGCCTTGGCCCCCAGCACGCCAGGCACTTTCAGCCTGAGGAGCAGGTTCAGACTTCAGATCTCATGAGCTCTCCCAATGTTCCCTGCCTCCCCTGTAACCTCATCACAGCCCAATTACTGACCCCATTCGGAGGACAGGGAGCAATTTCACTTCTAAGGAATTCCTTCCCACTGCAGAAGGCCCACGGTGTGGATGTGGCTGTGCCAGGCACCTTGCGGGCTGCCTCTCTGCGCAGGATCTTGGCTGCAGATCAGCACAAGGGACGCTGCTGTTTCCTCCAGTACCATCTGCTCAAACAGGGCGGATTGCTACTGCTGCCCATGAGGGATTCTTCTCTCTCTCTCTCTGCCTGCCTCCCTCCTTCCCTCCTTCCCTGTGTCATAGCTCTCTGGCAATGCCCTGGTGGAGCACTATAGCAAGAACACCAAAGATGTGCCACTTTCACCAGTCTCCCAGGGCTAGTGGCAGTCCCGAGAACAAAGGGAAAGAGAAGGAGGCAAACAGCTGATGCTAATGCTCTTTTCCGACGGGGCTCCCCGTGGGATCACAAGGTCCACAGAGTAGGCAGACACACAATCATCCTTTAACACCCAGCAAGAATACCAGAGCGCAGCCGTTATGGAAAACAGCACGGAGGTTCCTCAAAAAATTAAAAATAGAGCTACATATGATCCAGCAATTCCACCTCTGGGTATTTATCTGAAGAAAACAAAACATTAATTCAAAAATATATCTGCACCCCCATGTTCATTGCAGCATTATTTGCAACAGCCAAGATAAGGAAATAACCTAAATGTCCACCGGCAGATGAAGAGATATAGAAAATGTGGTATGTACACACAATGGAATATTATTCAGACATAAAAAAGAAGGAAATCCTGACATTTGAGGCAACATAGATGGACCTCAAGGGTATCATGCTAGGTGAAATAAGTCAGAGAAAGAGAAATACCATATGATCTCACCTATATGTGGAATCTAAAAAAAGAAAACACACAAAAAACAAGCTTATAGATACTGAGAACAGAGAAGTGGTTGGCAGGAGGAGCGAGGGGGCAGTGTTGGGCAGTGGGCAAAACGGGTGGTGTCACAAGGTACAAAGTCCCAGTTAGAAAATAAATAAGTCCGGGGATGTGATGCACAGCGTGGTGACTACAGTTAATAATACAGTATCGTATATTTGAAAGTTGCTAAGAGAGTAGATTTTAAAAGTTCTCATCATGAGAAAAAAATTCTATAACTATGCAGTGTGGTGACGGATGTTAACATGATCATTTCGCAATACATACAAATAACAAATCACGATGTTGTACGCCTGAAATCAACATAATGTTGTATGTCAATTATCCCTCAATAGAAAATAAATAAAGAAAAGCAGGTCAATTAAAAATAAATAAATGAGTATAATGGAAAAAAATACCAGGGGCAACAGGCATTAAATACTTATTAGGTGCTGGAGCAGCAGGTGTCAAACTGCTGTTAAGGTCATTGTTCTGTTTTTTGAAACTAAAAAGTGCTTAGTACACAAAAAGGAGAATATCGTAAATTTTAAAGTGTATGTCAGTTTTACGTATTTCTATGTATATACTTAACTTCAAGGTCACACTAATTTCTACTGTGAAAAAATAATTAAAGAAGACAATTTAGGTGATACAAACTGTATTTAACCCTTCAGGAATGCGGTGGAAGGCAGAAAGCTTTTATAGGAAAAAATAAAGAAGGAGGAAGAGAAAAACAGAAAATATCTGATCAGCTGGGGCTACAGAGTCCGCGTTGCTTGGGGTGAGAAGGCTCAGAGCTGGCCTGGCAGTTGGGGACGGGCTGACCAGATCAGTTGCATTTCTGGTGAAGAGGAGCATTTACAGGGACACAAGAGTTATCGAAGATCTGGTCTGCTGACGTGGCACCCGGGGCAGGAGCGGGTCCATCTTGGGCCTAGAAATTTATTTCAACATTATAGTGGGTCATATTAAAAAAAAACAAACAAACAAAACATTGGGCCAAGCCTTATTCTAATCCCTTACACACATTACTTCATTTCATTCTTAGAACAGGAAGAGGCAATACCATTATTATTCTCGGTTTGTAATTAAGAATTAGAGGGGCCGGCCCAGTGGCGCAGTGGTTAAGTTCGCACGTTCCGCTTCTCAGCGGCCTGGGGTCCACCGGTCCGGATCCCGGGTGCGGACATGGCACTGCTTGGCACGCCATGCTGTGGTAGGCATCCCTCATATAAAGTAGAGGAAGACGGGCACGATGTTAGCTCAGGGCCAGGCTTCCTCAGCAAAAAGAGGAGGACTGGCAGTAGTTAGCTCAGGGCTAATCTTCCTCAAAAAAAAAAAAGATTTAGAGACACAAAGCACTTGAGCAACTTGTCAGAGGCAAGTTTGCTTTCTGCCATCACGGACCTGCCTCCAGGCCCTGCCTTCCTCCCATCCTCCCCATCCTTCCACACTGGGTCCTTTGTTCAGCCACCTGCCCTCTGCCCTTCTGAACTGAGAACCCCTCAAGGCAGGTCTGGTTCAGCTGGGTGACTTTAAGTGTCAGGAGCGAAGGATTCCCTCAAGTGTTTTTAAGTTGAATAAGTGAATAAATAAAGACAGGATTTAAAAAAAGAAGAGCAAAATAAAATGGAGCAAGAAAAAAATAACAAACCCTGACACTCGGTCTGTCTTGGGTGAAGAGAAGCTAAGTCTTAACACGCCTCTCTTTCTGACAGATACTTGAGGGGAAATAAGGGACTTTATCTAAAAATGTAATCAGGTTACAAACACACACCCAGTGACGTTCTGAAGCATCTGTCCAAGCTCTGTTGAGGGAAAGCAGTTTAGTGAGATTTTAGGCCAGCAAAGGCAGGGCTAGGATTTATTTTTGGGGGTTGATGGTGAAGAGGTCAACTGTTCTGAATAAGAAAGGAACAGGCGGCACCTGGAGGACTGAGAGTGGGAGCCAGAAGAGCAAACTCTGCAGAAGAGGAAAGAAAGACAGAGAAGGTAACAGATGGAGCGCTGGGCGAGGGGAGAGGCAGGTGGGGCTGGGAGGCGTGTCGGGAGGGGCTCACAGTCTAGGACAGGGTGTCTAACACGCCACATCAAGCAGCTGCTTGTGCCAGCCTCCGATCCTCATCACCCCCAAACCTGTACCACCACCACCTCATACTGGGCTCCTTCGGGAGAGGAGAGTAAACGGGGAGTCCAACATGGGGTGAAGAAGTGTGGAAAAGGGCAGTCCTCACAAGGCAAGACTGAAGAGCGAAGGGAAGAACTCCAGAGAGGCAGGAAATCTGAGAAAGACGCCATCAGGGAGAGTGGCCGGTGCCCTTGCTGGTGGAGCAGGGTGCTGTGTACCCACCAAGTAGGGGACAAGGGCCCGAGTCTTTCTAATTTCACAGATAATGCTGGAGGACCAGCCAAGGGCCACAGTCTGTGACCTGGTGTCCCCAGTCACCCGCACTGTGAGAGCTTGTCTGTTCCCGCGCAGTGCAATCACTCCCATGCCACACGTCACGATGACTCAATCCTAACGACCAGGGTTTGTGGTTCCCAAAGCTCTTTAAAACTCAGTCCAGGCTGGCCCCGAAGCAGAAGCAGTGAGGAGCAAGAGGAAGAGAAGAAAGCTTGAGACTTCATCTTCTGACTCTGGAAGCCTCATCTCACTGACATCTAAAGATGAGATGGTGAATTACCCAACAGGAAACATTAAACTCTGCCCGTTAAACCAAGGATGGCTTTCAGGGCAAGACAGCCTATTCCCACAGCTGCCTCTATTCCAGCATGAGTTCCTAGATGTCTGAGGATTCTTTTCCCACAGATCAAACTGCACTCGTAGATGGCCCCCCAGTTTCAATCTCGAAACTCATTCTATACTCAAGTCTCTACATCTTCTTCTGCTAAATATTGCTATTCCAAATAGCATACACACAAAATTGAATGCTCCACCAGATACACTAATTTTAGACTCCCTTTAAAACTTTCACACTTTCTCTGCCTGCCAAATGAAAAGGAGGAAAACCAAGCAGGCATATATAGTTCAGCAGCTGCCACAGCTGGTCTCTGAAAATTGGTACAGAGAAGGTGACAAACATTCTTTCGAGACAAGATTTTCCCATCCCTCGCTCTTTTTTAAATGCTAAGCTAGGAGATACCTGGAGTCTCTAAAAATGATCCAACTCACGCAGTCGAGAAGCCTGGCCGTAGCAAGGCAGCAATGTCTGGCGGCAGCCAACAAAATAAAGTTATGTTTTAATTCATCCCACTTCTCAAATATATAACTGGATTCCACTTCTTTGCAATCTGAAAACAAAATGATAAAATCTTCAGGTAAACTTAAACCCAAGCAAAAACAAGGATGACTGCTATGGCGATTCTTAGTTTATTCAGCCCTAGGTACTCTATGCAAAACATCCACAACACCCAGTTCATGAGATCTCTTGAGAGTGACTATTTCTACTACTTTGTGCAGAAAGCAACTTTGGATAAATCTGTATCAAAAAGAAAAAAGACCAAAAAAAGAACGAAAGAAAGGCCACTTCCCTCGGGATGATGCTTTACCGTACGGCTGCCTTGCCTGCGTGACACTCAAACTGTCAATGACAAAGCTTTAAAAAGGTAATTCTGCAACCTTTTTTGCTTTTCACTGGCCACTAACTATGAGACAGATCTCCAAGCCATGTTTATAATCAGGTCTGTATAACTAAAGGCAAATTGGAGCAGAACCAGAATTATAGAAAGATTCTATCATCATAATTTAACTTCTAGAAACACCACTTCTCACCCTACCAATGGATTCCTGGCTTCTGTCACTTAGAACATCTCGTGCTGACTCACAGTACTTCCAGCTTCGGCTCAGCCACCATCTGTGGGTGTCTTTCACAATCCTGGCCATCAAGGAGAAGCAAAGTTTCAGTGCTGTTTGGTTTGGCTAGCTTCCTCTAGACATAAGCTAAGGGCATGCATTTTTATTCGCTGGGGTTTGAGCTCCAGCAGTGTTTGAAACACGACATTCAAAACCTAAAACACGACCTTGATCAGAAGATTTGGACTGACACTCTGAGACAACCTAACAGGAATATCTATGCCAGGAAAAAAAACCCTTCCACGAGGCTCTTGAAATTCATCTCCTCTGCAAAACTAGCATCATTGCAATCAACTACAAACAGCACAGACCTGGTGGCCTCCAACCTGGGCAAGATGAGGGGGGTACTCGCCTTGGGCAAAAAAACGAAGAGGGCACAAAAAAATGCAAACTCTAGTAACCAAAATAAATAATATTTTAATGCAATATTTAAAATATCAAAATTAATGCAAAAAAATGTATGATGAAAATCTGTGAAAACGTTAAATAAAGACAGGCTCCAACTCTGCCCTAGTCCAACTCACTGTCATTCACCTCGCCCTAATCTCGATCCCGTCGGATCTGGTCTTTATTTAAAATTTTGGCATTTTGTTGCATTAAGCTGCTATTTATCTTGATTATTGAGGTTTTTGGAGCCCCCTTAAATTTTCTCCTCAAGGAGCGTGCCTCACACTCACCTTACACCGCATCACCAAGGCATTCAGCACAACTCTACACAGTCCTGGATTTTAGAAAAGAATAATACGTGGGAAACAATCCAAATAAACTATAATTAATGACAATTTGCACAAATTTAGTCATGACTCATTCATCTGTGATCAATGTTCTACAATATTTAGGCTAAGTGTTAATTCCACCCAACTCCTGGAATTGTTCTAATTAGTCCCCAAATCTTTAGCCATCCTAACCCTCAGAATGAGCCGAGAGAGAGAGAGAGAGACAGAGAGATAGAGGCTATCTGGCCTCTCAGTCAAAGGACAGGACTACAGATCTGAGTAGCCTGGAGGAGCCGGTGTCTGTACTCAGATCCTGAGACACTGTCAGCTTCACAATGCTCACGGAGCTGCAGTGTGTGCTGCAGGACCAAGCTCAGAAATACTCCCAAATAACGTTCATTTAGAAAGAGTAGAATTTAGAAGTAAATCCACCACACTACAGCAGTCCGACCACCTTTAGCCAGTTAGTGCTGGTGGCCATCGCAGTTTCAAAGGGTCATGGTGAAACCGGGCTGAAAAAGAATCTAGGAATGATATCGTGGGAAGAATGGTTGAGGGAGCTAGGGCTATTTTTCGTGGGGAAAAAAAGACAACTTAAGCCGGGGAGGTGGTGCCTAGCAACTATTTTCAATTATCTGAAGAGCTAGTGGGTTTAATTTATGTGACACCAAAGACTGAAGTTAGACAAGTGGATGACAGTTTATGGATAACAGTTTCAAGGAGCTGGCTTTCATCATAGTATAAGGAAAAAAAAATCTTCCAACAATTAGACCTGTCCAGCAGTGAAAGAGCCAGCCTCCAACGGAGCCGAGCTAGCTGTCAGCTGCTATAGAAGGGCTCCCGCACAGAATGGCCGCTTGGACAGAAGGACTTAAAATCCCTCCCAATGCTAAGACATTAAGAAATGGAAGAAACAATGAAACTGAACACATTCATTGTGATGAATAGTGTTTAGTTCCTAAGAACCCTAGAAAACTAAAACAAAACTGTGAGCCCAATGGAAAAGACACTTTCATCTTATTCCAAGCAAGATTCTTGATTTCTTAAAAACAAAGCCACTGACATAATGCAAGTTAAAAATCAATCTCCCTTTTGGAAAAACTAAATGATGTCCTGAGATGGTATTTATAGTTACCATTTAAGAAAACTGGGAAACCGTACTCATTTTCGCAATCAATACTTTATATATAGCTCTCCTGAAAACTACATTCATTGGCCACTCGCACCAAGATCTACTGAGGTCACACGGAAGAAAAAACACAGAAGCAGTTGAGTTAGAACTTAAGAAAATGGAGCAAAGCAAAAGTCAAATCAGAGAGATCAGCAGCCCAGGACATTAAAAGACCTTGAGAAAATCTATCCAATCAGACAAATAGGTAAAGTTAGAAAACTGTCCATCTTCAAGATGACATAATTTTTTTAAATTTTGGATTCAGAGAGTCTTCCAAATGAGGTTAGGTTACACACCTAACTTTAACGTAAATGTTTTTGTTTGGACAAGAATGCAAACATGTCAAGTTCAAAGGAAAATAAGAGGACAGCGCAATTAATAAAGAGTCTAAAAATGTGATCGAGTGCTTACAGCCTCTGCTGAGTGGCTGAGTGGCGCGCGCGCACACACACACACACACACACACACACACACTACACATATCACTTAAGCCCCCTAGATCATGCCAGGGATTCTAGTCAAAGCACCACATTCATCAGGGGAAGACTTTAAATGAAATCAAAGCCTATGACTCCAGGGAAAAAGGGAACAAACCACAGAGGGAAGCCTCTCCTTGCCAGGCGTTCTCCACGGGGAGCCCGCGGCACCCTCCCCGGAGCCCTGGAAGGTAGGGATTCTTACACAGGAGGAAATTCAGTTAGCTAACTTCCCCCAAAATTTACAAAGCCAGTAAGAGGAGGAGCCGGAGGGAGGCCTGATTTCAAAGCCCAACTCTGTTTCCTCTATGCCACAGAGCCAACTCCTGTGCTGACCATTTGCCATGCCAAAACCCACTGGATACTTCCACGGAGAACTTCCCAGAGGCATGTGAAACTCGTTATCCTCCCCAACCCTGGACGGTCCTTCTGTTCAACGAGACCACATTTCCCCACAATCACTGAAGTGCAACCCTTCAGAGGGCTGCAGTTGGCTCTGCCCTTGCCACCATTCCCATCTACAGACAGTCCCGTGAGGCACTGCCATCATGACCTCAACTTCTCCCAAATCCCCTCGTTCCGTTACTTTGACCCTAAACCTGATCTAAACTGTTGCGACACAATTTTAGCTGTGCTCCACTTTCTCTCCGCTACGGTGCACTCCGTACTTTGCTATGGAAAAGCACAAGCATGCCTTTAAAGGAGTCGGGGGAAAGCACTGACACCCCACAGCCTTCCTATTTATAAACTCACTCTGGAATTACACGTAAGGCCCCCGGGCCATTTCCAGCTTCCTTGCCTAGAATTCCTCCAACTCCAGATGTCAATCAAAATCTCCCTAATTTGAATCACCTACTCCAAGACACGATGCCTCCATCGGAAACACTGCTCCCACCTTTCCAGCCGCCAGCACCTGACCCATCCTTCAAGGCTCAGTCCTACGCCATCTCTCCCACGGCTTCCCTTACTCTTTCATCCAGAAGTGTAACAGCCATTCAGCACTGACTCTCTGTTAGACATCAGAGATACAGAAATGAACTCAATAAAAGTTTATACAAGTAACTGCTCTCTTCACTGTTCTTATAAAAAAAATTTCATCCCTTTTTTTATAGCTCTCAGTATAACCTGCTTAGAAAACAATTAATTGGAGGTATTTTTTACCTTGTCAATTCCTTAAAGGTGCAGACCAATTTTTATTCCTATTAACAGGATGCTATTGGAATACATTGATTTAACAAGTACTTACTTATGTTTAAAATCTACCCATTTGTCTGTGGATACTGTAACAACCTCTTAACTATTCTTCCTAGTTTCACTCTAGAACCTTCCATTCCAGTTTTCAAATAGCCTGAGTGATCTATTAAAAATGAATCAGATTGTCAGTCTCACATTTAAAAACAATGGCTTCACCTTGGATGAGGCAATGGTTTATTACCTGTGACACCAAAAGCACAAGCAACAAAAGAAAAACATAAAGTGGACTTAATCAAAATTAAAAGTTTTTTGTGCTTCCAAGGGCAAAATCAAGAAAAGGAAAAAGACAACCCACAGGATGGGAGGAAATATACACAAATCATATATCTAACAAAGAACTTGTATCCAGAATATATAAAGAACTCAGCAATAAAAGGACAAATGAGCCCATTTAAAAATGGGCAAAGGACCAGAATTGACATTTCTCTAAAGAAGATTTACAGGAGCCGGCCCTGTGGCCACATGGTTAAGTTTGCGCATTCCGCAGCAGGCGGCCCAGTGGTTTCGTCGGTTCAAATCCCGGGCGCGGACATGGCACTGCTCATCAAACCACGCTGAGGCAGCGTCCCACATGCCACAACTAGAAGGACCCACAACTAAGAATATGCAACTATGTACCGGGGGGGCTTTGGGGAGAAAAAGGAAAAAAATAAAATCTTAAAAAAAAAAAAAAAAGATATACAAACGGCCAATAGCACGTGAAAAGATGTTCAACATGATTCATCCTTAGGGAAATGCAAATCAAAATCACAATGAGATACCACTTCACATCCACTAGGGTGCCCAAAATCAAAAAGACAGACAATAACAAGTTTTGACAAGGATGTGAAGACATTGGAAACCTCATTGATCGCTGGTGGGAATGTAAGATGGTGTCCCTACTTTGGAAGACAGTTGGCAGTTCCTCAAAATGTTAAACATAGTGTTACCAAACGACTCAGCAGTTCCACTCCTAGGTATATACCCAAGAGAGATGAAAACATGTATCCACACAAAAACTTATATACTAATGTTCATAGCAGGAGACAACCCAAGTGTCCATCCAACTAATGAATGAATAAACAAAACGTGCTATATCCATACAATAGAATATTACCTGGTAACAAAAAAGAATGAAATACTGATTCATACTACAGCATGGATGAGCCTCAAAAACATGCTAAGTGAAAGAAGCCAGATACCACAAGTCACGTATTCCATGAGTCCATCTATATGAAAAGTCCAGAGTAGGCAAATCTATACAAACAGAAAGCCAATAGTGATTGCCAAGGGCTAGAGGGAGGGAGGAACGGGGAGTGACTGCTAATGAGCACAGGGTGTCTTTCTGGGGTGATGAAAATGTTCTGAAATTAGATAGTGGTGATGGTTGCACAACTCTATGAAACATACTAAAACCCACTGATTTACACAGTTTAAAAGGATGAACTTTATTGTGTCCAAGGTACGTCTCAGAAAAGCTGTTATACATAAAGAAAAATAACAACCACCACCAAAAAAACCCCAATCACTCTCCATTCAGTTATGTTGAAGCCCAAACTCCCAGTCAGGCCTCGAGGCCCTAGGCCTCCTTTCCGGTCTCCTCTTCTCCCATCCCCTCCTCACTCACAGTGCTCCAGAGACACCTGCCCCCTCACCTCTCCACTATGGAAAGCTCACTCCTACACTTAGGGTCTTTCCACATGCTGTTCCCTCTGCCCCCACATCTGCACACGCCCAGCTCCCAGCTTCAGAGCTCAGCTTAATCATCATCTCTGGGCAGCCTTCTCTGACTCCACAATCTAAGGCAGTCTCCCAGTCACGCTCCCTCACCACGCTATCACACAGGCTCCACAGGACTCACACAAGAGACGAGGCATCAGGCATCTGGTATACAAGGTTCTCTTGATTATCCTTCCCCTGTTCAGAGCATGTCTCCCCTCCTGCCATAAGAGGCTATCAAAACATCTGTTGAACCGAACTGACACTAATGAATTTACTATTCATATGGTGAGATTCTATAGCTGAGGTTATGACTCAGATCATCTGACAGGGAGGTGATGATGGACGCCATGTTAGAAAAGGACGGGGAGCTGCCAGCAGCTGCGGAAAAGCTTCATAGAAGCGATGAGACCGAAAACAGACTGAGAGATTAACAGAAGTGTGAAAGGCTAACGGGGGAAAGCTACATCTGAACTGCGCCCTCCCCACCGTGTCCACGACCTCAACACAACACCCACACCCACACACACCCCACCAGGACACATGGGAACTAACGTGGAACCTAGAACTTGAACCCTGGACTGGACGCATCGTAGGGTACCCCTGCCTGCCTCCTCGTACCTAACTCTGGTACAGAAACACCTGTCAAATGACTAAGGAAATAACAAGTTCAAGCATCATTCCAGAACTCTTACCTTACGATGAAAAGCAATTTTTACCTCCTCACAATTACATATGTTTCTATTTTAGAACTTTTTTGGTCTTTTTTTTTTTCTTTTTGCGAGGGAGGAGGAAGTCGGTGTTTCTTTTTTTAAAATGTTTTAGAGACAGAACAACAACAAACTACAGAGCTCTAGCTCACCCTTCAAGAACCTGCTGGATCTCAGTGTGCTTGTGGAGAACTAAGCTGCGATGTCTGCCGGCCGTCCCCTGTCCCAGTGCCGCATTTAAAAGACATGAGGTGGACATGTCACAGGGACGGGAGTTCCTGGATGGCAGCTTCACACAACGGGAAGTTTGACCCAGGTCTGGAGCCTCAAGTTGGAAGGCAAGCTTCTCTGTTTAACTAGCTGTTTGACCCAAGGCAAGTGACTTGATCTCTACGAGGCCATTTCTTTATTTGTAAAATGATGAACTAACAACTGCTCTGTAGACCTGTGTGTGGACCGGAGGATAATGTGCATCCCTTGGCCAGTGCAGGGCCTGGCACACACCTGACCCTCTGCAAATGTTAGTTCTAAGGACCACGTCCCACGAATGACAAAGAAACAGGGCCACAGGCGGCTGGTCAACAAGAAAGTGGTGAAGAACAGAAAACAGCTGATTTCTAGCCTCTTGGGAATTTGATGAGCAGGAGTGACTTTGCACTATTCCAATCGATCAGTCTCCGGCTAACTCAGGGATGCTGGCTGCCGGATCTGTTGTTTAACTAGTACAAGAAGTCTTGGGACTTGGAGGTGAGACTGTTAAAATATAACAGCGGCCGTCTATCTGGACTTCACGGGGCTGTACAAAGGAGCCCTTTGGTACCAGGTCTCAAAGGCCAACCTCAGAACTAAACACCAAGCAGGGGGGCGACAGGCACAGAGTGAAGCCACAGCCCCTACTACCTGCTCAGGCTTCCAAAACAAATCTCTTTTGCTTACAGCAAAACACATGGTGGAGATATCAGATCCACCGTGGGAGCACGCTGTCTAAAACTTTACAAGAAAAGTGTAATTTCCAACTACTTAAATCTTTTCACAACATGGATGGCACAGACTGTTAAAGAGCAGACTAGCACAATATAACACCATTTAGCAATTTACTCGGTAAATTTTAAAGGAAACAGGGAATTTGATATGCCTTTCATAATGGACAGATTTATAGCTAATAGCCTGGGTCCAATTTACTAGTTTCATGATCAGTTGCCATCACTTTGAGTTCCAGGGAGTTTGAAGCAGAAGTTTCAAAGTTTCCTAAACTGTGATGCCACTACATTTGTGTGTATCTTAAAGGTAAGCACGGGTAGTAGGAGCTGGAAAAGGGAATCCGGGGCAGGTGCAATAACCCTTTCCTTTGACAGAACAATTAAGAGATGAATGAGGATTACGATGACAAGGTGTGATCAAGCCACAAAAGCAGTGATCTCTTGTGGACCGCAAACAAGTTCTAGAAGAGGAGTTCAAGGTGCGTTGTGGCAATGACCGCCCCATCTCCTCACCTGGAAGCTGGACTTACTTGTCAAAACACAGCTTGGGGATCATCTCCTCTACAAAGCTTTCCCTAACACCCCTCCTCCTGAATGCTGGGCGGGCCCCCTCTTCGCTGTGTCCCCCAGGACCTACCATGCACATCTGGCAGCCTCCTACTTTGTACTTGTTTGCTTACCTGCCTCTCCCAGTAAACAGTTTGCTTACCTCCCTCTCCCAGTAAACAGCAGCTCCTTCAGGGAACAGAGCTTGTCTCACCTCTTCGGATCCCACAAGCCAACAGTGCCAGGCACGCAGTCATTTGTTGAAAGACACATTTACCAGGACATTCAGTGCAGCATGCGTGTTTACCAAAGGACTGTAAATAACCTAAATTCCCATCAACAGAGGACTAGTTAAATCAGCGGTTCTCAAAGTGTGGTCCAAGGACACCTGAGGGTCAATGACTCTTTCAGGGGTCTGTGAATTTCCCCATTTCTCTAGCTACATATCTATGTGAAGTCAGATATTTTTCCAATACTTTAACCAAAACAACACGGCACACAGACTAAATGAAGAACCAGATATGAGGATCTAGCTTTCTTTTATTAAGCCAGACCTCAAAGAGATTTGCAAATATGCAAAAACACTGCTCTTCTCATTGGATTTTGGTTTGGAAAATAGTTATTCTTCATAGAAAAACATCATGTTAGCATGTAACAAGTTTATTCTTGTAATTTTTAATGAATTAATAGATATCTTTTAAATTTCTCAGATTTAATTTCTAACATGGTTAGTATCTATAGGTATAACCCATAGAAACAAAGGCTCTTTGGAGTTCTCGATGAGTTTGAAATGTGTTAAGAAGTCCTGAGACCAAAACATTTGCGAATGGCCGGTTAGAAAATATGGTCCAGCTCTACGATAAAAGAGCATGCAGCCATTTTTTACAGGAATGAGGAAGAATGACACACGCTAGTAGAAACCAATGTTTAAGCCACTCTAAGTTTAAAAAAAGGAACGCAAAACGAAGTATAAATGTGTACACTTTTTTAAAACAAGAGGCACTGCTATATATACATACACAATATATATGTATGCTCAAATTCTTTGGATGAACATCCAAGAAAAGTAAAAAGCAGGTACCCGAATGGAGTCTAACTGAGGAGCCAGGGGTCAGGGAGGGGAGACCTCCCACTCCACTCCCAGTGACTTCTTGGAAAACGTTACCATCTTCATGTATGACCTTTCCAAAAAAGTCAAAAAGGGAGGAAAAATTATATTGAAATAGTACAAGGGCACTAAACTCAAAGAACCAATGGGAATGGCATTGGAAAATATTGAATGATACACTGTGAAACAAAGAAGGAATTTTCAAGACAGTAATACACAGCATATTCTTGAAAAAGTCTGGAAAGATATACAGTATATAAAAGTATTAACAGTGTTTTTTCCTTCCAGTTAGTGGGATTACAAGTGTTTGTTTTCTTTATCTTTCTTGGCTTTCTAAACTTTTGATAACTTACACATACTATCTCTATCATCAGAAAACAAGAGTTCAAATACATACATACAAATGTACGTGTATCTGTGTCTGTACTCGAATACAATAGTAAGACCAAAAAGTACAGGAATAAAGCAGACGTAGCAGCCACTTTTACACCGAGATCGTGACTGGATGTTTGCAAGGCAAGTTTAAAACTCCCTTCTTCTGCTAAGGTTTGAAAACTATTCTGGTTGGGTCATTTTATTCCTAGTAAGCTATCCCAAAGAAAGTCTATTTATCCAATGATTTACATACAGTGACATTCAGAAGAGCATTATTAAACAGCAAATAGCCCAAACGTCCCACACCATTTGGTCAGACACACTCTAGTTCAACTCTCAGCCGTCCAGGCTGAAATCCCAGGACTCGCTGTCGATCACCTCCTCTCCGTCACCCACAACCGACTCCTTCCGTTCAGTTGGCGCTGCCTTCATGCATATCCTAAAGCCCTTCACCCCCTCCTCCTTTGCCACTACCACCCAGTCCAAGTGACAGCCTACTCTCCTCATCCGCACTGGTCTCCCTGGTACCACTCACTCACCTGGAGTCACTTCACACAGCATCCCAAAGGTCGACTTTTAGAAAATAAATCCATTCATGTCACTGTCCTATTTAAAACCCTTCAATAGGTTTCCAGTGCCCTTAGAATAGAATCCAATCTTTTCTAGGACCTGCTCATCTCTCTCTCCTGACCTCTGTCCACATGCCCCTTGCTCCCTGAACATACGGCCTTTCTTTCTGTTCCTCAAATGAGCCATGCTGGTTCTCACCTTAGGGCCTTTGCCCTTGCCATCCCTCCTCCCTGGAACACTCTGCTCCTAGAGCAGGATGTGTTCATTCCGTGGTTACTCACCTCCCAGAGAGGCAGCCCTCATCACACAGCCTAGGAGAGTCCACCTTAGCCTTGGTCACCCACGCATCACTGGTTCATTTCCTTCACAACATGCACCCGTATTGCAGACCATCCTGTTCATTCCATATGTGCTCAGCTTCTGTCCCCTCACCTCGCTGTGGACTCTCACCTCTAAGAACAAAGGAATATGTGAGTGGGCACTCAAAAAACATCCGGTAAATGAATGGAACACTGTATAGAAATTACAAAGGTTTTTGAAGAAGCTTTAAGAACACAGGAAAGTGCTCACAAAACAGATCTAAGTGGAAGGGGAAAGATTATCAACTAATATAATGCCAAGTTAGTTTGTTGGGGGTAGCGGGGCAAATATGCAGAAAAGAACCGAAAAATAACTTCCGTTAGACTTTTCAAGTGTCTGAGTGGTATTATGGGTAATTTTTACTTGTCTCTTCAGTTTCTTCCACAGTTTCACATTTTCCAAATTTTCTATAAGGCATGACTTTGATCAGAAAAAGCAACTTTTTAAAAACTACCATACTGGAAGAATGCTCAGATTCGGCTGAGCGTGTGGCTAAGGCAGACTTACTGTCATGGGACAGCTCATTCAAGTCATAAATAACTCTTCAAATACGCGCACAAACCCTCAGACAAAGAAATCAGAAAAATAAAGAGATGTGGGTGGACCTTCAGACTGGAGAGATGCCTCAAAACTGGTCAGATCCTTGACCTGCGCTCCATGCCAAATCTCACCAGGCTAGGAAAAAAAAAAGGAATACAGCATATTCTAGAAATCCTGTAATAAGCCAAGACCCTATACGGTCTACAAAAAGGTTAACATTTAAAGTTGCTTTAGTTACACTGTTGACCTCTGTCTCTCAAGCCTAATAGAACCTCTGCATCTTCCAATTCTCAGAAGTGCTCACCCTTACATAAGAAAAGACACATTTATCCTTAATGAGTACCAAAAAACGCTGAGCCCTCTGAACTAGGTCATCTTTTCAGAGAAGAGAGGCTCAGCCCAGTCTAATTTGAAATGCTAGTCCCATTGGCAAACCCCAGAAAGAGCTGCAGTTAATATTAATTAAGAGCAGAAACAGGTTTGTTCTTGAACATCTTTTCTCTCAGTCAAGTCCGAGTTGCTTCCATAGGAAACTGTGCCAATTTTCCTGCACACGAGATAATAGACCCAGCACAGAATAATGTGATTTTTTAAAATACCACTATTTGTCCAACCTTCAAGAAAGCATTCTCACATCCCTCAAGGGAGGTTTCAGTCATCCATCACTCAACAGAAGAAACTATCACCAAATATAAAAAGGTTTAGGGGACAGACCGGTGGCGTAGAGGTTAAGTTTGCACGCTCCACTTTGGCAGCCCAGGGTCTGCAGGTTCAGATCCCAAGGGCAGACCAACACGCTGCTCATCAAGCCATGCTGTGGTGGCATCCCACATACAAAATGGAGGAAGATCGGCATAGGTGTTAGCTCAGGGACAATCTTCCTCAAGCAAAAAGAGGGAGATTGGCAACAGATGTTAACTCAGGGCCAATCTTCTTCACTGAAAAAGGAAAAAAAAAGGTTTAATGGAACTTACTACTGAGTGCCAGCCATGTGTGTGTGTTTGTGTGTGTGCATGTGCTCATACATCTGTATACACATGCACACACACACAGAAAAGCTAATATTCCTTATGACAGAGTGTAGGGCCCAGCTCCTGGCAACCTAAGAGAACTCTCCCTTCTATTTACTCATGCAAATTGCTAAAGAAAACATGAGCCAAAGATTTGGGGGTGCGTCTTCAAACAAGGTATTTGATAAGTCTCGGCCTGCACCGCTCCAGGCTGACTAGGCAGAGCCAATGGGTGACAGCCATCACGCGGCTAATCTCAGACCCAAAGTAAGTACAAACTTTGACAGTAAATCAGGGCTAATTAAGCAGGATGGACTTGATGGCTGGAAGACTGTTTGACTCCTTCTGGGGAAGATGAAGATAGAGTTCATGACCCACACCTTCAAAACAGACTTGCTGAAGTCCTTAGATGCACTAAGCACTTTGCCAGTACCAATTCTCTAAGTCTCAGTGGCAACTGGAACATCGTGAAGGTAGAAGGGACACCAAGGGGCACGAGATTATCTGAAATACTGCTCTAGCCCCCAGCACCTAGAACACTGACTGACACATGGCAGGTACTCAGGAAATATCTATTAGATGAATCTGACTGACATTTGCTGCGCTGCCTTACAACCATACGTGACAGCAGCAACGGAATCAACAAGCTATGTGCAGAGGAAGGAGACGAATTCTGCCAGGGCAGGGGAGGGAAGAGTTCCAGAAGCAATGAATAGCCCTACTCTGCAGGAGCAGCTTCTCACCAGGCAGTGGCTGCAGGAAAGCCATGTGGACAGGGGTAGGCCGGCAATCAGGCTGCAGCAGATGGTTGAGCTACTCTCCAATTCAAACTCCTACCAAGGTTTTAACGCCTGGGGTTTTGCCATGCCTCATGGTCTCCTTCAAACCTTCAACTATAAAGGGTACATACAGAGGGGCTGTTATGCTTCTCTACCGGGAAATTAGCTAAAAGCAAACAGCAGGTAACAGAAAAATAAATACTGTGAAATGTGTTATTTACCAGGCAGCGAGCCTGTAAGACTCTTAGACCTTCTGAGAGAGAAAGATAATCCGAGAACGCCTACGTCCACGAGAAAGAAGCCACTCTCAAAACAAATTGCTGTCCTTTATTTTTCTTCTTTCCCCAACAAACAGTTTTTAAATTGGTTTATGCAAAAGCTACTTGATTCCCAACAGAAAAAAGAAAAAGAGAATCTAAACATTTCATAGTCACTTCTTAGTCCAGGGAGAAACAGTAGGGGGAAATGAAGCCATTTGGAAGAGAACAGAAACTAAAATTCAGAACAAAAGAAAGTTAAAATGAAAAAAAATGAGAATAAGGGAAAACAGCAAGTGGAAACTTTTCAAAACCTCTAAGAAATAAGCCACTTCCCATGACACTCTCTTTAAAAATGGAGAGAGCCACTAATGCAGTCCCCTGATGGACGTTTTGAAGTTGCTCCCGCCAGGTCTAGGGAAGGCTAAGAAACCGGCTCAACCCCACCCTGGCGGGCCCTGCCATCACTATGCCTTCTCCCTATCACCGAGAAGCCCACCCAATCACAAAGTCAGTTGGCTGAGAGCCAGCCTGCCCTCTCATACAGCTCCCTCCCCAAGCTGCATTCCAAACACAGGAAGAAGAAAATGCATTTGAATGTGGTATTAAAATTAAAACAAACCCAACTGAGCTAACAACACCCGCATGAGAAAATTCCAGGTGCAAGAGAAAATTCGAGGTGCAATCTGGTACAGAGAACTCTTCCTTCTGAGAGCTAGGGGTGGGGGGAGATATTCTTGAAAATCAAAGTAAAATCTTTTGCAACCGGCTTAAGAGATAATGAATAAAACTCTGCCTTTGAGATACTTCTTAATTCCTAGCTTTTAAGCTTTCTGTTTTCCAGCACAGTGCTCCACCCACTTCTTGAAACTCATCTTTGCTTCTGTAACGAAGATCCCTCCATAGCCACCCTATAATGGCAATGAGCCCCGCGGACACCGATGAGAACAGAGGCGATAGCAGAGCCCCTCATTCGCAAGACCAAGTTTTCACAAACGAGTCGCTAATGATGAGCATCTGCATCCCAGAAGGGCTGTGGACCCCGCAGCAGCACCACAGCTCCCTCTCGCCTTTTAACGCCAATTCCTTACGAACTGGTGTGAATGCGGGGTGGAAGGGGAGGGGAGAAGGGCCGGACCGCAAGACTAAGAGATCGGCGACCTGTATCCCCAAATTCACCACGCAAGCCAAGGGAGGCATTCTCAAGAAGCCATTTCCAGGGAAGCTGGATTCAAAACGTAATTCGTCAGATCGAGGCTCCCACTGGTCTCCTAACAGCCAGGCCCCGGCTTGGGGAGGAGGGGGAGTCTGGGGTGACTTTACCTTAGAAGGCGGCAGCGAACAGACAGGCCTTTCAAAGCTACCCACGGCTCAGCCCAGAGGCCCGAGGCGGCGCGGAGGGGCTGGAAGGGCGCGCGGCGAGTCCCGCGGCGCCACAGGTGCCCCCGGCGCAGCCCGGCCCGACTCCCACAGGTGGGCGGCGCTGGGCCGGGGCTCCGGGAGAGGAGGGGGCGCCGCGGCTCACCAAGGACGAGGGGAGCAGGGGACGGCTTCGCCTTAAGGAAGCGGGGCGAGAGGGGTGCTCGGGTCGGCAGCCGCCTGGCGCTCAGCTCGGTGCACAGCGGCTCTTCCCCGAGGCAGGAGGAGCCCGGGCGCAGAGACGAGCCGCGCGCACCTCCCAGCCTCCTCCCCGCGAGCCCTGGCCTCCCCCCCGGGCGCGGTTAAGGCTCCCGGGCGCGGGCCACCGGCTGCATGCGCCCCGGCACGTAGGAGCCTGCGACCACACGCGGGCGGGGGAAGGGCGCCCGTGGCAGAGGAGCCCGGGCCCCTGGGGCGGATCGTCTCCCCGGCCTGACCTCATCCCACTCCGCTCGCCCCCGCCCCTCGCCCCGCACCCCCTCACCCGTGTTGGCCTTGATGTTCTCCCGCAAGAAGTGGCCGCTGGAGAGATGCTGGAGGCCAAAGTTCTGGGCGATCCTCTGGCACACGGTGCCCTTGCCCGAGCCGGGTGGCCCCAGGATGACCGCGCGCAGGAGTTTGGAAGCCATGGCCTTGGCGAGGAGGGGGCGGCCGGACAGCGGCCCCGGAGAAGCCCCGGGAACTTTCTTCCTTCTGCCCGCCGCTGACACCCTGGGCTCGCGCGGGGACTGGCCGGCCGCCCCTGCAGGGGAAGGAGAGACTTTGGAGACAACCCCTCCCCTCGGCCCCGCGCGGGGCCGGCTCGAAGGCGGAGTAAGGCGCCACGCTACACCTCCCCGCCCTCCTCGCCCCCACGCCGCGAGCGGGGAACTCCGAGCCCCCGCCCCGGCACGCTCAGCCTTCGGGGCTCAGAGGTCCGCGCGGCCGGTCCCACGCCATCCCTCCCTCCATCTCGTGCCCCACGCCGTCTCCGCCGCGCGGGGGAAGCGGGGCAGGCGGCGACTGCCAGCGCGCCCGGGCGGCCGGGAGCTGAGCCCCTGCCGGGGTCCCCGCACGTGGGCAGCGTTCATTCCGCGCCTCCGCCCCTCCCCGGCGGCTGTCACATCCCCGGAGTCGCCCTGCCTGCTGCCCGCCACCCGCACAGCCGGCACGGCGCCCACCTCCGCCGAGGGTGGACGGATGCGCTCCCCGCCGCCAGGAACCGGAGGCCCGCGCCTCTCTCCCCGAAGCGGCCAAATGGACGCCCCCTCGGCCGGCCGGGACGCGGCGCTCCCGGAGGCCTCCGGCCCGGATCCCGCTGGGCGGCGCCGCCTCCGCCCGCCCCCGCTCCGAGCCCGCCGGCCGCGCGGGCCTGGCGCCTGACGTCAGCGGGGAGAGCGGCCCCGCGCCGCCCGGCCGCGCCCCCTCCCCGGCCCGCTGCCCGCCGCCCGCCGCGCCCCCTCCCCGGCCCGCTGCGCCCGCAGCGTCCTCCCCGCCCGCGCGCTCCCCTCATCCCGCGGGGCCGCGGGGCGAAGGGAGGCGGAGAAGGCGCGAGGGACAGAAGCCAGTCTTCTGTGGTCGCCTAAGGACCCCTCCAACTGTGAGGGCAAGGAAAAATACAACTTGTTGCGCGCCTACTGTGCGTCAAGTTCGGGGCTGGGTGCTTTCCTTACGCGGCAACCCTTCGGGGTAGGGTATTCACAGATGAGAACGGAGGCTGGAATATGGCCATTCATCCTTTGATTCACGCGTTCAGCAGGTGTTTATTGAGCACCCACTGTGTGCCAGACACCGTTCTAGACGCTCGGCATACAGCTGTGAACCAGAGAGATGGAAGCCTGCCCTCGTGGAGGCGACATTCCAGCGGGGGTTTCCAACGCTCAGCTGCCTGACTCCAAAGCGCCGTCCTGGGAAGAAGGAAGGAGGGGATGATGGCTCACCTGCGCTCAGGACCTTATAGCCAGGTGGTTCCAGGACGTCAGGGCCCAGCAAGTTGTCTCTACACCTACAACTCACCAAGTCCAAATGGGGCTGCCCCCCCTCCTCCCTTCCCTGCACATCCCAATCCCTGTCCTCTTAAATCTGTTCCTTGCCTGCAGCCCTTACTCCCAACTTGGACTAGTGCAATAACCCCCAGGAGTCTCCAGTTTCTCCAGTCCCTCCTCGATGCAGCTGCCAGAGATATTGCTAAAGTGCAAGTCAATTTCTATTATTTCCCCACCTCGGATATTATTGTCTCTTCAAGATAAAGTAAAAAATCTTCGGCAGGGCACACAGGTGCCTTCCCAACTCCTTTGCATTTCACCCGTTCCCCTCCTCTACCCTCCTTCCATAGGCCTCCTGCCTCTGGGGAAATGCACCGCTGAGATCTGAGAGTCACCACACATGGCTTACGGATGGGGAGGGACCCACACAGATCGTGGGGACAGCGTGGGGAAGAGTCTCCTCGAGATGCCTGGCTGCTCTGTCTCTGTCAGGGGGCTGGAGGGGGAGCCTAGCATAGTACCCCCAGCCCAGCCCCTCTCCCCCACTGCCTCCTCACACAGACAGTGGGATAGTGCCTTGTATCCGGCTACCTGGCAGCAGACCCAGGCCACCGACCCCAGGCCAGCATCTGTTCCATAGGCTCCTTCCCATGTCTAAACTATCTCAGAGTGTGCTGTAGACCTCAGGAGGTTGTTGCACTGAGCCCCTTCACCTGGAAACAAGGAGGGAGAAGAGCTTCTAATGAAAGGGGATGGTGCCACTTATATCTCCCTTTTCTTCCTGCCATATATGCTATATAACATATGCTATATAACTAGATAATATCTAGCAAATACTTTGCAGTCCTTCTCAAACCTGAGCATGCATCCAAAGCACTCCAGGGGGTGATTCTGATTCTGTGGGTCTGAGGTGGGCATTCTAGCAAGTTCCCAGGTGGCACTGAGGCTGCTGATCTGGAGACGGCACTGAAAACCACTGCTCTAGTGAAATGAGCATTGAGAGGGGAGGTGTGTGGTCTCTTGATTCCTCTGCCTGCTGTGGGACCTTAGCCCTCAACCTCTTTCTTCTCTTTCTAAAATGAGGAGGTGGCTTTAGTACATCTGGAAGTTCCCTTTGTAGCTATCAGGAATGGATTCTGTAAGTTCCCACAGGAAATAGGGCTTCTAGCCCCCAAAAGTAATGCGCTATACCCTACCTGCCCTATTGCCCGGTTCTTTTGACCACTTTTGAAATGTCTTTACCAACATCACCTTACAGCCTCATGAGCAGGGCTAGCCAACTCACAGGGTCTTAGAACTTCATGCCTTAGGAGCTTAGGAGCTTCGATTATGAAACAGAAAGAGGAGTTGTGACATGGGTAAACTCATTGCAGAAACCCAGCCAGGTCTGGAATGGAGAATTGCACAAAAGAGCCCTCGACAGCCCTTCCCCACGTGCAGCCACCTAAGGGTGCCACAGCTCCGTGCTGACCGGAAGCAGAGGAAGTGGAAGAAACAGGTTTTGGAGTCAAACGCCCCTGGGATCAAATTGCAACAGGGCCTGTTCACTAACTCTGCAAGTCTCCTGCTCTGTGAACTTTAGTTTGCTTATCTGCGAAAGGGAGATAGCAGTTATCTCACCGGCTAGTGGTGAGGCTTCAATGAGATAATGGATATAGAGGATTCAGCACAGTGCTGGCACATAATAAGTATTGGATCATGAACATCATCGCCATGATTAACCATGGCCCAATTACTAACCATTATTTAGCCTCTCTGATCATTGGCTTCTCTGACCTCAGTTCCCAAATTGTGAGGAACAAACTCCATAAATGGTAGCTATTCTTATCACATACACTCATGTGATCAACTTCTGCTTTGCCTAGGGTTTTAAACCCATTTATACTATTTATCGCAGTCTTCAAGATAATATACATCTAAGTGTTTGTCTCTGCTGTAGACAAAGTAAACTCTGAGGGCAGGGACCAAACTTTATTCACCTTTCTGTCCTCAGAGACAGCCAGCACTTTGCCTGTAATAAGTACTCTGCTATCGTTGGCCAGCGCCTCCTCCTCCCGGCATACTCAACGTCATGCCATGTTGCCTCTGCAACTTCACTCGATGGTAATAAAGAGTCCACCTTGGATCACACGTCACGCATTCCTTCATCACATTCTCACAAGCTTGCAAAGAAGGTAGAGAGTCTTGTTCCTATTGTACAGAGGGGAAAACTAAGTTTCTGAGAGTTTAGGTGAACTGCCAAATGTCACAGAGCTAGCTGGTGGGGCAGCAGGGACTCAGCCCCAGATTGTCTCACTCGGAGCACAGTGCTCCTGTTGACTACACCTTACTCATTTCCAGCCTGCTCTCACCATCTGCTGTAACCTTGTAGCACCTTGGCTCTTATCTGCTGATCATGTTTCTTTATATCGACTCAATTTGTTTAAATAATTTATTTGAAAAAGAAACTGTATATAACTCAGTAACCATAAATAAAAGGATACACTAAAATAAATGCAAGAAAAATAAAATAAGGCTACCAAATTCCAGCTGGAATCTACTGACTGTCTGCCCATTAAGTTTCTGAGCTTAATCTTTGCTAAAAAAGAAAAAGTAAGGGGTTGTTTACAAGTGTGAGAGAGGTGTGTAAGACAGATGGCATCTAAATGGGACTCTGTTTATCTGTAATCACAGAACTCAAGATAGAATTAGGAAGGGAATACTTCCTCCATAGTCAGTTTAATATTGTCTAAAGCCATGCCCATGCACCACCCAGAATCATCTCAGCACGTCAGAGGATCTCTTGGTCATCAGGGATCATGTCACATACTGTAATGTACTTCAAAGTGTACCTTTGGAATGTAATTTAATATACCTCACTGGATTTTTTTAATGATGTGATTACCCCAACCACAGTTCACAGATAGGATACTGACCCACTTCAAAAATTACCCCCCATTCTTCCAGCCATCACCTCTCCATCACTGTCTTTCTGTCATCACTTTGGCCTTACTTCTGTTGTGTTTGATGAACAATTGGCTTCATCTTGTCCATCACGGATCCACACAGCTGGTGAAGGGTCCAGACACAGAGAGCAAATATAACTGAATGGCAGCCTCACTGCTGAATGAACAAGTGGATAAAGTTATTTCTCTCTTTGCCCTCCTTGAAGCTCTCTGGACAGAGAGAAAAAAGGCTGGTGACTGGGACATGCCAAGATTCAGGAAAGAAAGCTGGAAAATAATGGGACAAGAAGGGACAAGATATTGGTCCCAGTGTGCCAGGCTCCTTTCTCCCTGTAGGCACTCATTACACTCAAGAAGCTAAAAGGTTGTATTGAGAGAAGAATCAATGGTGGATAAAGGACTTACATGACATTATTTGTGACAAAAGTGCATTCTTACAAGTGAAAGAATCATCTTATCCCAAAATGTTACTGGCTCACATGGTTATTAACCTATAACATCTTAACAGTTAAGAAAAGAGGCAGTAGCATTTATTTTACAAGCCTGCTCTCTCAGCCAAAAAAAAAAAGTCCCCAAGCAGTTAAAAAAAAGAACTGGGAGGGAAAAAATCAACATTCTGCATATTTACCTGGCATGAGCCGTTATTCTCCATGAGCAACAGACTATTTACAACTCGCTCCTGGAATAACAGTCTGCGAGGAGGTGCTCTGAGGATAGAAAGATGCTGAACTCCCACCCTCGGTCTTTTCACCATGAAACACCAGAAGCAAAGCAAGCAACCCTTGTGCTCTACCCTCCAAACAGAATGATGTCATGATGATGTCTCACTCAGAACTTGGCTCTCATTTGTCCATCTGGTAGTAAGGACAGACAGAACTGTGTCACTCCCACTCTTCACCCCACCTTCCTAACCACAATCAATAGAAGAATTCCTTCTAGAAATTGCCTTGGGGTTAGTAGGCATGGCTGGGGATCAGATGCCTTTGGGTGTGTCTTTGCTCCGTGCAAAGTTAACTGCCGGGAGGTGTGCAACTTCCTTCCTGCTCCAGCTGGATGAAGGGACTGGAACCGAATACTGAGTTTATTCTGCCCAAGTCTAGCTCATCAAGACTGGGTGGGTGAAGGGGATCCCACCTGCGGGAGCCTTCTCAGTTTGGTCTTCTGATAAGGGCAGTAAAGATTATAACCAACGTTTATTGAGTATTCGCCACTTGCCAGGCCAGTTCCCTTTCTCTCTCTCTCTCTCTCTCTATTTACCTATATTTATAATTCATTTATTTATTATATAACTTTATAATTATATTATTATTGTATGTTATATATAGTATTAATTTTTACAACAGTCCTATTCCATACATAGGTGGCCTATTATTGTGTGTCGACTTTATAGACCTTAAAACCAAAGCTAGACATCTGGTAACCTGCCTGAGGTCCGGTAGACATAAGTGGAAGATTAAGGACGTAAATCGAGCATCCTGACTGCAGAACCCATGCTCTTTAATCACTGTGTACGCTGATTCAGAGACCTCCGGAGTAACACTGTGATCTTTTATTTTATAGATGAAGAAACTAAGACACTAAGAGGTTAGGCAATTTATCCCCAGTTGTCATTGATCCGGTAAGTGGCAGAATTGGGACTTGAACCCAGGCATCAGGGTCAAAGGACATAACTACTGTACCCTCCCCCATCTCCCGAGGACTTGAGTAAAGAGGCTCCTAAGACTCTGTCAGGAGGGTTCTGCACCAGATTGCTGGTCTCTGGAGAAATACCAACAGCAAGGAGAAGGTCACTCATGTCCAGACTGGCTTGGCTCCCTCCACAGGCCCATGAGACAACCAGGGTCCTTCCCTCCAGATCCTCCCTCTTAGGAATCTCTGCAAGTTTTAACCTGCATCTTCCCTCCTGAACCTGCCAGGTCATGTGTCAGCCTCCTGCTGCCAACCTGTTGCCAAATCATTGCTGTGTTCCAGTTTTGATCTTGCCACCAGACCCCTCTGATTTGAGACTTGGCTCCCTGTTGATCTGGCTCTCAAATAGCATTCCCACCTCTTCACCCCATGACGACAGGCCAGCCTCCCAGCTCCAGAGTCAAGCTCGTCCCCCACCACCACCACCTCTCTATCACACCATTCCCAAACTTGGCTCCCAGATCCCCACGCCAGGTCATAGACCCCACTTGTCTGGGGGGTCACTATGGACAAGCCATTCTGAAAGACAAACCAAACAGGTGGAGAAGGGAGTATAATTTAAAAGTGGGTCTTCTTGCAAAGTTTCATGAAGACCCCGAGAAGAAACAAAGATCAGAAATGCGATGACCAGCTGTAAGATAGACTGATTAAAGGAGGGTTTCCAAGTGAATTCCAAGTAGAGAAAGGCGATAGAACACAAAGGTTAAGAGGGCGGACTCTAGAGCGAGGCGGACAAGTTCATCTGTTTTCTCTACCACTCACCAGGTGTGTGACTCTAGCAGTTCCTTCATCTGTGCTTCATTTTTCCACCTGAAAAATGGGAATAGTAATAGTTCCTATCTTATAGGGTGGTTGTGAGCTTAAATGAGTTAGTTTGTGTAAATATGGAACCACACCCGCCATGTAGTGAGCACGGTATCAGTGTAAGTTTCATATTATTGCTTCTTCAACCACCACAAAGTTCAAAGTGCTTCATGACCCAAAAGGCAGGTTCTTGGAAGAATTAAGCCATGCCAGACAAATTTATTCTACTACAAGGCTGTCTTCTGAGGACCTTCAGCTTATTCATTTATGTAATTCATCTTCATGTAAAGACATTCATATATTTGAAAACAGCCATCTTGTCCCACCCGAAGCTTCTCTTCTCAGTGCTAAATATTCTGCATTACTCAGCCATTCTTTATGTAATATTGTATCTTGCTGGAGACTAGCACACCAGTGTGTCTTTTGCTGCTTAAGCAAGAAATACTGGAAGGACCTCCATTCATCCTCAAAAGATTTATAGATAGGTAACATATAGAAAGAATTTCCCTTCTTAATGGAATATTATTAATAATAATAAAGGCTAATATGTATTGACCATCACTATGCCAGGTACAAGACCTCATTTGAACTATGCAAATCCTTGGGGGTTCTTAGATGTCCCACAGAGGATCCCCAAAGAGAAGGATACAGGACTTCCTACGTGGTATATTATATTTCTGTCCACAAAATATTCTGATTTCCCTTCATGAAATAGCCCTCCCCATCCTGTTATCTCAGGAGTGGCCACGTGACGTACTTTGGCAAATGGAAGCAGAAGCTTTAAGAGCCAGGGTTCCCCTTGTCCCTTTCCTCTGTGCCACAATGGTCAGCAAACGGCTTGGGCTCCACAGTGAAGATGACTCCACCTCCCTAGAAAAGACTGAACCATGATGCACATGTAACATGAGCAAGAAATAAATTTTTATGTTGTAAGCCACCAAGATTTTTGAGGTGATTTCTTATCACAGTGGAAGCTAGCCTATCTGGATTGTTACACCCTCAGCCTTGGATTCTGAATGTTGTACAGAAGTCTTGTTGATCATATTTGTATAATGTGACTCAGAACCCCTTCACACTCTGGGTCTCCTGTGAACAAATATATTCCTTCCAAGGTGAGACATGTAGCAACATGTAAGACATGCCAGGTGTCGTCTAGGGAACAAGTCTCTTGTTCTGGACACCACATTTATTCTACAGCAGGATAATATTTTCCCATATTTCACCCCATGATCCTTCTCCCTCTTCATGCAACAGCTGAGGAATTTTATGCCCCTTGTCTTAAGGAAGAGAGAATGCAGGAGAAAGAAAGAAACCGAGAGTCTTTTCTTGGCTTTGATTTTGGGGTTAGACCCCCAGAAGAAATGGAGAAAATACTTGTGCTAAGACAATACAATTGACTTGGGAGTCTGCAAATGGTTAAGAGCTTTCTATTCCCCATACTCTAGACTAGGAACAATCCTCTGGGCTAGGGGAAGGGAAGCCTCAGAGGAGAATTTAACTGGAAATGATTCCCTGGAAACAAGGGGACCTGCATGCCTGCCTCCTTCCCAGGACGGAGCCCAGCAGGGAGGATGAGAGAAACAACAGAGCAATTAGGAGGATCCAAATACAGCAAAGGCTTAGTACATCTGAATATTACTGCTAGACTGAGGTAGCCTCAGACCTGGAGAAGTGGCAAGACCCCAGAGTAAAGTGTATCACAGACCGAACCTGGGCCACAAGCAGGTCTGATTTGGCAAGCATAGGGTTTTTAAACGCTTGGATCTTGAATGACTTTGAGGGGAGCACACCATTTCTAGGTTTTCTCACCCACACTCCCTATCATCTTATACCTGGTCTACTATACTCACCTGCCCCTAAAGGCATTTGAGTTTAAAATCTCTGACTAGACATATAGACAAGAAAAAACTTCACATGGTTTCCCATGTGCCTCAGCAGAGTAATTCTATTTACTCAAGAGAGTGGTGCGAGAGGAAGAGAGAGAGGACAGGTCACTGGTGATTGGAAACCAGATGTAAACAAGGTAAACAACAGTGTCCCAATGAATGCTGATGTGGATGGGTGACAACCAGACCAGGATGCGTCCTCAAAGTTATGGCACTTGCAAAATCCCATTCTCCACCAGGACTGGGTCAAAGCACAGGGACACCAAATTGACTGAGATGAAGTTGTTACCACCTAGCAAGTCAGATGTTTTGGGTTGGACGTTGTGTTGACTCCCCAGTAGCTACTGCTTTTCTCTCTCACTGAGTACCAACAATGAAGCTTGGGGAATGACCTTGACTCAAGCGATAGACCCAATTGTTCCAAGGGTATTCCTAGTACCTCTTGCCATTAACTAATTCAGGAATGGACAAGTGACCCAATTGTGAGCAATTATGAGTAACAGCGATTTTATGGAAGTTTCTGGGAAGGTTCATAGTAACCAATGGGAGCCAATCAATCTTTCTTTCAAACAAGATGTCTTTGTATCGCAGCTGTTGTTGACAGCCACCCTACAGACATGAGGGGGACCAGCATTAGTTTGAAGCCAGCAGCGGCGATGGCAGAGCAGAAAGATGAAAAGAACTTAGTCCTTAATCACATAATTCAGCCTCTAAAACAACCCTGAATTCTCCCTTGCTTTTCGACATCCTCTTAGATTAGCCCAATGAATTCTTTTTTGTTTAAGTCAGTTTGAGTTAGATTTTCTATTGCCCACAGTTAAAGAATACTGACACAGGCTCATAGTAAATATTAATTTTAGTCATAGAACAATTTAAAAGTTATAATTTTTTTACATCATGGTTAAAGAACTAAGACTGTTTGCTAAAATTTTCTATAACCTAAAGTTGAATTTGCTTTTTTGGAAAACCCCTTAAGTATTAACTTATACTGACATAAAACCTTGAAAGCATTTTTTAAATTGTTCTGGGATGATCACTGGAAACTAGACAATTCTCACTCTCAATTCTGCCCCATTCACTCGTTTAACAGTACTTACTGAGTGCCTACTGCATGCCAGGCACTGAGTCAGCTCTGAGGACACAGTGGCGGTGTAAAGTGTCCCTACTTCTGTTGACTTACAAATTATCAGATGCGAGGAATTCAAGTTCAGAAATGGTTTCAATAGCTCAGCCAAGAAACCTTTAAATGAAAGAAAGAAATTTGAGTTAAATTCTGAAATGAAGGAAAATTCAACAAGGAAGGCAGCTTCAAACACTAGCCAATGGTACCCAGGTTGAGTTGGTCGCAGAGTGAAAAATCTCAGGGAGTTTGAAATGGGAGCATCCTAAGACTGCCTCATCTTAAAGTGGATCATGTCTCAGGTTATATTCAAGGCTTTTCTCCAACTGGCTCCAGAAAACCTCATTTTCCTTTCTTCCTCAACATAAATATGTATAAATAAGCCACTTTTCATCTTACCCATTCAACAAACATTTACTGAGTTCCTACTATATTCCAGCTTCTAGGCTAAATGCTGGGGATACAGAGTTAAATAGGATCCCTGCCTTTAATAAACTTTAAGGTTAATGAGGGAGTCAGACATATAACAACAACAAAAACAAAAAGTTTGAAAGAATGGGCTCTAATGTCAAGAACTTAATTACAAACTGGGGTCAACCATTTACAAATTGGGTGATTCGGATCCATTGCATAGCCTTAATTCTCTCACCTCTAAACGAGGAAGAAGAAAAACTCTTGTTTCATAAGATTTTTTTCTGATTATTAAATGCTTTCTGAAAAAAATCATATATCAAGCATGTAGTAAGCACTCAGTAAATATTAGCTATTACTACTATTCACTCAATACTATGATTCAAGCACTGTTCTAGATGTTTGTGATACATCAGTGAGTAAAACAGACAAGAATCTCTGTCCTTGTGCAGCTTCCATCCTATTTCATGCAAAATAGTAAATATAATGGAGGTGTGTATGAAAACTCACCCTTGTATCTCTAGAATCTGGTTTTCTTAGCTTGGGATTGTCCCAGATCCTGAGAAAAGGAATTGGATGCAAGGCATTTCTAGATATAATCCTAGAAAGTTTGGTCAGGGAGAGGATAAGCAGAGAAGGGACAGGAGGAAAGCCAACACAGTATATGTGACTTAGTGGGTCACCTCTGGGGGCAATCGGAGCACATTCTCACAAGGACCCTGTGAATGACTGAGTAGAACACACCTCAGAATTGTCCTGGGATATGAGTCCACCCACTTGTTTGCCTTGGTAGAAGGCTGCTCCTGAGGCGCCCCTCAACAGAAAAAGACAAGAAGCCATCTGCATGCATAGGGACTGTCTGCAGGCGATCTCATGGGATCTTTCGGGGATTTGGGTAAGGAGCCAACAGCTCTGCTATACTAATAACATTCATATTCTATTATAACTGTGTCTCCGAGATAAATTATAATTTAAAAAATTAGTTCATATGAATATTACTGCTAGACTGAGATAGTGTTAACCTTAACTCCACTCTATTCTCTATTTTTAGAGATCTGAGTATCGAGAACACTTTTCCACGGAAATCAGAGGACCGGAATTGAAGAAGCTTTGTTGCGGCAGTATCATTCAATTCTTTGAACTCCTTCCAAGTTACATTCCAAAAACCACAGAGTGACCTATCATTAAAATGCATTTTTTAGTCACTTGTTAGCTGAAATTTGATTCTTCCCTCAATTCTGTTGCAAGAAAAGAATTAGACGGCACTTGACTTGTAGAAGGGTTTGTTATCCAGTCATGAGAGCCACTGACTGTCTGGATTTCTGGAAAGTTTATCAAAAAGGCTTTCTGAAGGGGGCTGGCCCTGTGGCTGAGTGGTTAAGTTCGCGCGCTCCGCTGCAGGCGGCCCAGTGTTTCGTTGGTTCGAATCCTGGGCGCGGACATGGCACTGCTCATCAAACCACGCTGAGGCAGCGTCCCACATGCCACAACTAGAAGGACCCACAACAAAGAATATACAACTATGTACCGGGGGGCTTTGGGGAGAAAAAGGAAAAAAATAAAATCTTTAAAAAAAAAAAGACTTTCTCAAGAATTACCAAATGATTATTAAATCATATTTGTTACGCTTACACCTAGAAGCATTTTGATTAACCAAATATGTTGAGAAAGGATTAGAAAAATAAAAAATATATTAATTTCAAAATACCTTGGATAATAGAAATTTTGACTAGGAATTTTTCTCTCCTAAATCATGTGATTTAAATATATTTTATTAAAAAATCTGGGTGCTGTATTTTTAGCTCAGTCGATTTATGGAAAATATTCACCTAACACCTAACTGGCAAAGTCAGCCTTAACTATCAAACCAACCAGCCAAATCAGACTTTTTCTCTGTCAGAAACAATCTGACTACATTTTTCTATTCAGATAAACACGTTAAGACACATCCCCATGACAACCATCTCACTTCTGAATTCAAAGAGAGAGAAAGAGAATTTGCTCCTGAATGAAATAAAGTGTGTAAAGTGCCATTCTAGTTAATATTTTTCATCAGTACTCCCCTTTTGTTTTTTTGCTATCACAAGACTCTTTGTCAGAAGTGATAGAATTGGGGCCAGCCCCATGGCCGACCGTTAAGTTCGAGCGCTCTGCTTTGGCAGCCCAGGGATTCGCTGGTTTGAATCCTGGGCGTGGACATGGCACCACTCATCAGTCCATGCTGAGGTGGCATCCCACGTGCCACAATTACAAGGACCCACAACTATGTACTGGGGGCTTTGGGAGAAGAAGGAAAAATAAAATCTTAAAAAAGAAAAATCCCAACAGGGGCCAAAATAGTCCATTCCAGACAGCACCTTCCATTCTCCACAGGTCATGTATAAGTCAGGGAGAAACTCCAGGCTGGATGAGAAGATGCCTAGCCGGCCCTGGTATCTTGAATGGTCTCTTTGGAGCCCTGGAGGTTTGCACACAAAGGGCAATGCACCATCATGAGACAGGGACAAGTACAGCTTTTATTTTATCAAACGGGATAAGGGTGATCATGGAAGGGGAGTTGAGAAAGCAAAACTGGGATAACACCTCGATACTCAGTATCTTCTCGGAGAAATCCTTTCTGGCAGAATTACGTACGGAAATCGAGATCCAGAACCTGACTCCCTTAGAATCATCTGCGCCATCACACCTCGTGTAAAGTCTTTGTATCTGTCTTTGAAAACCATTTGATATAAACCACTTGTTCCTCACAACAGCTCTGTGAGTTTGATACTAAAAACAGCCATTAATATGACTTTCATTTCACTGATGAGAGAACTAAGGTGCAGAGACATCACACCAGTTACCAAGGTCGCTTGAACCCAGTTGGATGGACATCCTGGGCTCTTTCAGCAGAGCCCCTGCTTCTGCTCCACCAAGTAGAGCAACACACCACCCAGCACCGTTTGCCTGTCTGCCTGGAAGGGCCCTGCCTCTATCCCTTCGCATCAACTGCTGGATTGAATGACACTCAAGTTTCTATCAATTTCTCATCGAGACTCAATTAGAGTGTTTTATCTCTGGCTCAAGCTAATCTTTTTCCCAACAGCTTATTAAGAAAAAAATTTAAAATATATGTAAATTGAAAAAATGTTATAAACCCACTTGCATAGCCATCATTTAAATTCCACCATTAGTCTTTTACTAAAACAGCCAGGCTTACGTTCGAACAAATCTTCCGCAGCTTACATTTGCCCCTTCTATAAAGCAGGAAAATACCACTGTACCTTCATCCACAGTGTTGTCAAGGAGTAAGGCTGCTGAGCCACAGAAAACCACAAATGTAAATTTTCCCATTCCCACGGGGTCAGATCATTCGTCTAGTCCAGTGGTACCAAACCTAGAAGTACATCGGAATCACCTGGGGAGTTTTTAAAACATCCCAGGGCTCAGCCCTATCCCAGATGAGGGATAGTCAGAATCTCTGACTGAGTCAGAATCTGTAGGAGCAGATACAGCATTTATCATTCAATAGACCAACAAGCAATTAACGAGAACCCACTATGTGTCGGATGGTGTTTTGGGCATCAGAGTGAAGAAGGAAAGTCCTTGCCCTCACGGAGATCCGCCTCTTCTTGTGCTGCGGAATTCCTTCCTGCACAGTGTCCCGGCCCCTTCCATCTAACCCTCCCTCCCTCCCCGACTTCTGGGTCTTTGTTCAGTCCCCAGAATATTCTTCTTCCCCATCTGTGACTAGAGAGTGCCTGCTGGTGCCCCTCTGGATGCTATGCCTCCGTCCATCACTTCCTTCCCAGCCCACGACTGGGTTTTCATGTCGTCGTGATTGCGGGATACAGCACATCATGCCAGGGTTTCTGGCTTCGTGTGTGGGACTCCGCTCGCTGTGAAGAGACAGAGATCGTCCCTCTGGACCTGATGTCCTCGTCATGTAGGAAAGTGCCTGGAACAGGGCACAGTTTCAAAATTTAAAACAAACAAACAAAGGCCAGTTGGTATTATATTAACTCTAACTCGTGGCATATCTCCTGAGACCCATTCTGAGTTCCTTCCAGATGACTTGTGTGATGGGTTGAGAGATGCTCTGTTTTACTCAAAGCAACAGGAGCTGGACTTTGCGGTGGACAGAGCTGAGACAATGAAGGGCTCTGGAAGCTTACCATTGTGTTCTTGGATGTTTCTAAGTCCTCCATTGACAACTCTTCAAAACTCCCTGCTCCCCCCCCCCCCCCCCCCCCCACACCGCAACAGAATTTGTGGTGGGGAACGTCCTAGAGAAAACACACCATGAAAGAGTGCGCTCGGCTTGACAGAAATAGTGCCCCTTTGACCTCAGGCAGAGCAGAGGGCGAAGTCTCCTGGCCACCCCTACTATCTATTTGACTTGGGCAGTTTACTTAACCTCTCTGAGCTTCAGTTTCTTTACCTACAAAATGCAGACAAATATCCTCGCCCCCTTCTCTGCAAATTAGACTGCAGGCTTCCTGAAGAATAACATTAATAGCTGACATGTCCTGAGTGCTTACCATGTGCCAGGCATGCGGCGAACTCCTTTGCAGTTGGACACGCAGCCCCTACAAGGCACTGTTGATAGCCCTGCTTTACGGGTCACAAGACACACGAAGGGAGTTGTCAATGATTACACAGCTAGTAAAGAGTGGATTCTAATCCAGACGAGCTGGCCGCAAGAGCTCACTCCTGCCCTGTCCTAGAGTCTGTTTGCCTTATTCACCCCGGATCTCCAGGTCCTGGAAGAGCAGCTGACAAAACAGGTGCTAAAAATAACTAGTGAATGAATCAATCAATACCTTCTTACAGCTTGGTTGTAAGGAGGAAGGAAGGAATATTCACTGTTTCTACTACGTTTCAGGCTCTTTTATGTGTCTTATCTGGTTAATCCTCCCTATGAAGTGTGTGCTACTATGAAATCTATCTTAATGATAGGGGACACAGAGGAGGAAGCGGGGCTGAGAGAGGTAAAGTAACTCACCCAAGGACACTCAGCTGACCGACAGCCTCGAAGCTTCCCCACTCCTAAGCCTGCGTTCTTTCTTCTCTACCTGTGGTCTTTAAACGCTTTTGCTCACCTTGTACCTTTTCATGATGACAACTAGAATCTTTCATCATTAGTGTAACTAATTGCAAAGGCTATAATTTCCCAGGTGTTGTAAATATTCACATCTCAAAACCATTGAATACCTTTTTGGGAGGGAAGTTAAAATTTTTTGGTTCCTGATATCACTTCCACAATTTATAAATCAGGGCGATACGCCTGATGCAATAAAAAGGAAAAGAAAAATCGACGACACATAAAAGCCTTCAGGAATATACCTCTGATTAACACTACAATGCATTAATCACTGGTTGCACTTTTTGCAAACTGTGGCCGTGACAGTCCTGAGCAAGAAGGGCTCTTATTTAAGCTGCAGTCACTTTTCCGGCTATTGATGATCACTGGTCCTTTTGTGACAGATTTTTTCTAGTTCCTCTAATGCATCTGGGACAACTGTCTCAAAGTAACTCACGACTTTCCTAACAGCTCCTCATTCTCTCTCCTGCTAAGAACTGTAGCCCTTTTCTGCTGAATTTTTAGAACCTTCTACTACCATATCCACCAATTCTACCCCTCTATCCATTACCTCCACCACAGGGACGGCTGGTGCTTCCTCCACCAAAACTGCCCCCTTCACTGGTCTGTAATTTGATGGCTGTTGGCCACTATAATTTCCAAATCATTGTCGTTCCCACCACCACCATTTTCTCCTTCCACTGCCAAAATTTTCTCCTGCATTCTCACCATTGTATCCTCCGCCACTGCTGCCACATCCTCCACCTTGGTTCCCACATTCTGGTTCATCATCCCCCCAACTACTATAACTCGGATCACATCTGCCATAGTCGCCACCATCACCTCCACATCCACTGTATCCAGTATTATGTCCTTCACAACTGCCTGTGCTGCCACCGCCTCCACACCACAGCTTCCTCTGCCACTGAAGTTACCACATGGCCAAAGCTCTCTCCGTGACCCACAGAGTCGCCAGATCCCCTTCACGACCTCTTTGAGGTCCAGCAGACTGTACTTCTTGTTTAGAAAGAGCCTTGTTCACTTTACAGTTTGCCCATTGATAGTGCAATATTTCTGAACAACAATTTTATCAACTGTATCATGATCACCAAAAATTACAAAAGTAAATCTTCTCTTTCTTCCACTCTGCTTGTCTTCCATAACTTCTAGGATTTCAGTCTTGCCATACTTTTCAAGTAGTCTCTCAAATTACATTGTTCTAGATCGCCTTAAATGCCACCAACAAAAATTTTCCTTCACTGTTAGGTGGCACCAGCTTTAGGAAATCTTCTCTAGAAACAGTCTCTTTGGTTCCACTACATGCCCATCAACCTGGTCTAGACACATTGCAGCATTCACTTCTTCAACTTTAGAGTAAGTCACAAAAATCGAAGCCCCCGGGACATTTTGTTTGGGGGTCTCATCACCATGCAATATATGTGAGTGCCCCATTTTTCAAAATTTTCCCTAAAATTATCAACTATAGTTTCAAACCTCAGATCACAAATACACAGTTTTCTAAACTACTCTGTTTCTTTTGGGTCCTGGCCCTCTGATGGCAGCTGGACTCTGGCTGGGGGTAACCAGGCAGAGGTTTTTCCTCCATTTTTAGACCAAACTAGCCTCTTTCCACTTGAGTTCAATATGGGACCGAGAGGAAGAGCTGCATCACTTTTTAAGATATATCCAGTGGAATTTAAAACCAAAAGTGAGTTTTTATTCACATCATCTATTTAAACAATATAGGAACGGTCTACAATGGCTGGAAATTTCCTCTTTTCTCCTTGGGTTCTTATTTTTCTTTCACTTCTCCCTCAAAATTGTATTCTACTGTGATTTATTTTATGTATGAAAGTCATTTCTTGATCATCCTTACACATAGCTCTTTTTAAACCATATATATTGAAATTTTGATAAATAATTGTTACATATTAAAAGCAAATTTTATTGGAAATCCATCTGTCAATGAGCTGGTTGTGTTTTTTGTTTTTGTTTTTTCAAAGAGTTCATGAATCCGTGGATTAACATAAACTATTGCTAGAATGGAGAAGGTTGCATTTCAATTCTATTCCTATTTTTTGTTTTTATGGATATAAGAGCTGAGAACCTGTTTATAAAAATAAGTAGATGGGAACAGAAGGAGTTATTATAGCAATGTCACTCAGTTCTTTGAACTCCTTCTGAGTTGTATGTCAAGAAACACATAGTTTTATGTCATCAGTAATAATTTCAATGATCTATGAACAGTCAACTTGATTAGGTTCTCCTTCAGTTTGTTAAAAACAAAGAATTAGAAACCACTGACTTGAAAGAGAAATTAATACCCAGCCATTAGAGTCATTCAGTTCTCAACAGCTTCACCAATATTTTGAATCGCCTCTTTGGATATTTTTACACCCGAGAGTAACGTGCCACAATAATTTGAGATGGATGGGATGCACATCTTTCTTTTCTTGAAGTGGGAAGTGGGCAGATTGTGAAAGGAGATATGGAAGAGGAGTTGTACCTTCTTTGGGTCTCTTTCTTAGGTAGATCAGTTTGGGACCAGCACATATGGAAGTTCAGAACCTGAAAATTTCTTTCTTTTTTTCTTTTGCAGAGGAAGATTCGCCCTGAGCTAACATCTTCTGCCAATCTTCCTCTGTTTTTCGCTTGAGGAAGATCAGCCCTAAGCTAACATCTGTACCAATCTTCCTCTATTTTTTGTATGTGGGATGCTGCCACAGCGTGGCTGACAAGTGGTGTAGGACCATGCCCAGGATCCAAACCTGTGTCCCCAGGCTGCCAAAGCAGACCACACTGAACTTTAACCACTACACCATAGGGCTGGTCCCAGAAAACTTATTTCGTTAGAACTACTCATGCCTATGTCCTCCTTGGAAGTCTTCCTAACTTGCAGGGGCACACATACCCCAAGGCCATTGTCTCTCTATCCCCTATCTGAAGTTGTCAAGATTAGAAATAACAGATGTTTAGTACATAAAGTAGGCACACTATAACATCTGGCTCTTACGACTTCTATTTTGTAATAATCCAGTTACTCAGAGTAGTGGGGAATTAGAAGCTGGAACTGGATCCACCCAGTGGGGAGGACCAGGCCCTGGGGGAATAGATGCAAACACAGATTCACATGGAAGAAATTAGGTCTGGCCATAAAAACAGTGTCCACAGGGACTGACAAGAGTCGGGACACAGTCAGGACTAGGTAAAAGATCTCAGGACAAAAAGACAGATGTCCCACCAGATGAGAAGGGAATAAAGAATGGGCCTCTGGAGTGGTAGCGCCAACTTTGGAACGGTTCACCAGAGGGCAGTGTGAAGGCGAAACAAAGTCTTAATGAGAAGACTGCAATTAGAGTCACACCTCGGCCACCTGCTTCCTGACTGCATGAACTAACTGCTCAGCCCCAGTTCTCTTGAAGGTGAAAGGGTGATCTTGCACAGTTGTAGTTTGAATCAAATAAGATGGCAGCACAGTGCCTGGCATCAATAAGGGCACAATAAGTGGTAGTCATTTGAATAAGAAATTCCAGAACTACCTATGTTTCCTAAACTTACCTACACCACACTTGCCTTTATGGCATTCTTCCTCTTCTTGCTGGAAGAAGAGTCCCTCTACCCATACAAAGTGAGGTGGCCCACCACCGCTCTGAATTCCCTCCCCTCAATTATCTCCTCTTTTGTGTCTCCCATCTCTTCCTCTCTACTGCCTTCTCATTCTGATTACACACGCCAGCCCAAGTCTCTCAGAACTTGAGTCCTCTCTCCTGTTCTAGCTCTTTCTCCTTTCCTTGTAGCAAGAACTGTCTTCACTCCATGTCTCCTCTTCCTTATCGGCAATTCATGCCGTGGCCTATGGCAATCTGACTTCTGCTCGAATCAGCCACTGAAATTCCTCTCCTTAAGATGACTGTTCAGTTATTTCCTCTCTCAACCATACTTATTAAAGGCCTACTCTGTGCCAGGCCCTGGGAAAACAGCTATAAACTAAACAAAATCCCTGCACTTCTGGACTTCCCATTCCAGCCAGGGTGACAACTAACTAATAAATATTCTAATGTCCAGTAGAGATAGGTGCCATGATGAGAAATTCATCTGGACAAGGGACCAAAGAGAGACTGGGGTGCTATTTTAGATAAAGTGGTCAAGGAAGGCCTCTTTGAAAAGAGGGCATGTGAGCAGAGACCTGGCCAAAGTTAGGGGTGAGACATGCAAATATCTGGGGGTAAGAGGAGTTTAAGAAGAGGGAAAAGCAAATGCAAAAATCTGGAGGCAAAGAGCCAAATGAGAAGGGAGAATGAATCCTACTTCCTAATTCCAATCAAAGGGCTTTTCTCAATATTAACCTTATTTGACTCTCTGACATTTACCAGCTGTTGACTTCTCCCTCCATCTTGAAAATCCTTTCTCTGTTGGCTTCTACCCTACCATTCTCCTCAGTAGTCCTGCTTTTTCTCTGTCCGTTTCATCTCACTTTTGTTCTTGAGCTCCTCATCCCCTACCTAATTCTTTTTTGAACTTTATTGAGGAATAATTGACAAAGACAATTATATATATTTAAAGCGTACAATGGGATGATTTGATATACATATACATCGTGGAGCGATTACCAAGATTAGGATGATTAATGCATCCATCACCTCACATAGTTAACTCCTTTTGGTGGAGGAGGAATGCTTAAGATCTACTCTCAGCTACTTTCAAATATACGACACGGTATTATTCACTATCGTCACCACGCTGTACATTAGAGCCTCAGAACTTGTTCTTATAACTGAAAATTTGTACCCTTTGACAAACGTCACTCCATTTCCCTCTCTCCTCAACCTCTGCCCACCACCATTTTGTTCTCTGTTTCTAAGAAATTGGCTTTTTCAAAAAAAAATTTTGTTTTAGATTCCGCATATAAGTGAGATAGTACAGTATTTGTCTTTCTCTGTCTGGCTTATTTCACTCAGCACAATGCCCTCCAGGCCCAGCCAAGTTGTCACAAATGGCACCTAGTTCTTAAACATGGGTCCTATTTTCCAGCAGCGCTATCTCTGACCTGCTCTTCTATGGCTCTGCATCCTCTCGCTGAGTGATCTCAGCCATGATTTTAGCTTCAATTACCACTCACATGTCAATGAAGCCCAGATTTGTACTTCTAATCCATACTTCTTTTCCGAACTCTGGATTCATGTATCTCACCATTACGCATCCTTCTACTTGGATATATCCCAGGAACTTCAGACAATACATATGTCTAAAGGAAGAGCTCATCATCTTCCCTCCTAAAGCAGCTTCTTAGATAGTATTCCCGATCTAAACTGGTGGGACCACCATCGACCTTGTTGCCTAAGCCAGAAACCTAAATGTCTCCAAGTTTCCTCCCACTTCCTTTTCCTCCCTGTCTGAAGAGTCACAGGACCAGCCGATTCCATTTACTCTCCAGTGCTCCAGGCCAAATGCGACTGCCTAATGCAGACCCTCCCCCCATTTCTTACCAAGTCACCAGCTTCCCAACTGGTCTCCTTGCTTCCAATCTCTTACCCCTAATCTGATCTTCTGCGCTGACTCTAGAATAATCTTTATGGAATGTATGTCTGATCTTCTCATTTCTACATTTAAAATACTCCCATTTCCATTAGGATAAAACCCAACCTTCTTATTGGGGAATGCGGCCCCTGCCCGCCCACCTCTCCAACATCATATTCCATTGCTCCACACAGCCAGCCTGTATTTCTGCTACTCTAAATCAATTACAACCACAACTTCAATAAGTCATGTTCTCACTGATCTCCAAGCCTTTGTAAAAGTTGTACCTTCTGCGCAGCAAACTTCTGTTCAATCTTGAAGTCACAGCCTAATCTTACCAGCCTCTTCTCACTGCCCATGCTCCTAGCTGTTGCCACGTTAGGCGCTTCTCCTCTGTGTTCTGTGTTGCCTTGTTACCTGCAAACATCTCTGGCATTCCCTTATAATTTTAAGTCTGCTGATTTTTCTCCCCCTTATTTGTAAGCTCTTTGAGGCCCGGGTCTGTTTCTTTCCTCTTTGTCCCCAGAGCCTAGCTTGGGGCTTAGCACACAGGGAGCATTCAATAAATGTTATTTTGAAGGCATGGAGGGGAGAAAGAAATCTCCAAACACAGCTGTGTGAAGGAGGAATGCAGAAATAGGAACACGCTGAGGCCAGATACAATGGGGCGAACAGGCCAGAGGGCCCAAGTCCCTTTCTAGCCTGGAGCTCAGGTGAGTCTCTGAGATGGAGAACTCGGACAGGATAATGAGAGAGGACTTTTACTGTGACTGTGTCGTTCACCTCACTCCCTCTCCCTTCTGATCTGCAAAGAGGAGAAAGATATACTCACACCCTGAATGAGGACTAAGCCAACGATTTTGCAGGTGCCATCATTAACTCTTTGCCTATCAAAGCCCAGCAGTGCACAGAACACCTTTTTTTTTTTTTTTTTTCCGCCTCCTCTTCCTTATTGTCTGCCTTTTCATGAAGGAAAAAAAAAGAACAAGGGACTTACTGGAGGAAGATGCGGCTATTTAATTTGGGCCTCTCTTGTATCCTCTAACAACGCAGCAAACTGGTAATTCTTAGTCCTTGCTGAATTACAAAGGATATATTATCCCTGCCCATTCTGCTGCAGGAGAATAATGGTGTGGGGAAGGGAGAGAATGGGACATTATTTTTCCAGGCCTCTTTCCCAACAGAGAGGAAAAAGCTGTCGCCAAAGGGCTATGTGTTTTGCTAGGCGCTGAATCTTTCTCTCTGGTAATGTCCAAAATCCTCAGGTGAACCTAGAAGTTTGACTTTGAGAAATCTCTTCTACTAAGCTAAAAGTGTGAATAAATAATAACATAGATACACGAATCTCTTATGCAATATTATTTGAAGTGGCCAAAGACAACACCACTGGAAACTGCCTGGATGTTTATTATAGGGGATACATAAATAAAATACGGTATATCCAAACGATGGGTATCGTGCATAAAAATAAGTTAAATCAATGTATATTTACCTAGAGGGGCCTGAATGAAATACGGGTGAAAAAAGCAAGATGTTTTTATGAGTTTATAAGTCCCATTTTTAAAGACTATGACAAAAATCTCTAGATCTGTGAGTATATATACACATCCATGCATACCTATATACAGTGCATGTCTATCCAGACATATGCACACACACTCATGGATAAGGGTGTGAGAAGACAGACCCCCCAATGTCCACATTTGCTATGGTGAGGGAGGGAGGATGAAGCACAAGGGGATGTGGTTGATTGTTTTACAAGGGTGGTGTTTGGTTTGTTGCTTCAAGCTGGAATTACTTTTGCAGGTCAAAATGAAAACCCAAATTTTACACACACACACACACACACACACAGGCACATGAAAGATAAAAGTCCTCAACTGGTGCTTTAAGGCTAAACTCCATTCTAACAAGCAGGATCCCTTTGTCGCCTCCTAAAGGCTCCCTGGTCAGCTGCTATAACAGTCCCCCTGAGGAAAATGGGGAAAAAGGAGGCTAACACTCTCTGGCTGGGCTGCATAAAACCCTTCTTAAATGACCAGCCTGCTGAGAGATGGCACCGAGGACTGTGGAAACCCAGGCTCTGGAATGGTCCATCGGAACTCTGTGTTCCAGGGAAGCAGAAAAGCAGAAAAAGGCAGCCTGATTGCCTCTTGGCTCTTAGCCAAAGGAGCCGCTAGTGGTGGGAGTGGAATTTTTCCATGGCAAAGGAAGAGGAAAAATCAGATCACATTTCCTTCAGGCAGAGCCCTATTTACTCAGGAAGATCTTGGGGCCCTTGTTGCTCATAACAGGAGCGTGTTCATTGGGTCAGGTCCTGGTTTTCACCACTAGAAATCTTTTCTCTCTTTCTTTTCTTTCTTGGCCTTCAAGTTTGAAGGTGTTTCCCCCTAAAATGCAAACGCCCTAGAGAAGTGCCATGGGTGACCACTACTGTGTTAAATGCAGAGGGAAGTCAGGGCAAAACAAACATGAAGAAATATTGGTTCAGCTAGGAAAGTTATGTCCTCCTTTAGAATCAGGCATTTCTGCCTTCTACGTCAAAACCAACTGCATGAGCAGCTTTGGGGGTACTTGAGGGCCCGCAAGAAGAGGCTCCCCTCCCTTACTGCTTCTCCCACTCCCTCCCAGCCAGGGCATTTGGATAGGAATCATGGACATTCAGAAACCATTTTTGTATAGTTTCACTTGGGAGCAAATTCTTTCAGAAAATGTGGAACCACAGAATCATGTACTTGGAAGGGACTTAGTGGCCATCTACTCCCCCCTCGACCAATATACTACCAATTCTGGACACCGTTTTCTGGGGGGTGACCATCAGCTATGCGCTCTTTCATTTCGTGCAGTCCCCAGAACACCCCCAGGAGGAAGGGGCTTCCTTTCCCAGCTCACAGATGAAGGAAGCTGGGAAGTCGTCCCGAACAGGAGACAGCCAGCATAACCATTGGTCGTGTTTACACCTTCAAGGGCCGCTCAGGATGTATCTAATCGCTGGATCTTCTCTGTTACCTGTTCTTAGTTCTTTCACCTGGTCCTTCCTGTTCCTTACCATCCTGGTCCTACTTGTCTGTACACTCTCCTGTTTGTCAGCTTCCCAGCTTAATTGTCACGGCCAGAACTGAAAACAGTAACTACCAAATTGTAAACTCCGTGACGGCAGAGAATGTACCTGTCTTGCTCAATAAAACAAAGAGTGTATCTGTCTTGCTCTCCCACCTCGTTCTGGATGCTTCCAAAGTTGGGTAAAGCAGTCTAGCTCACTGCTAGCCTTAGCGGGAGTGTCCCACCCCGACACTGACAGCTCACCCAGCATTCACTGTCACCCAAACCACTAAGACTTTAAAAAACACTGGCGCAGAGCCAGGCAGGTCATCCCCAAACTGTTTTTGTAAAACAGGCTTGCCTGTTCTCATTTTCTGCCTCGAGAGACAGCGTGCTGTAGTGGAAAGAGCACAGCCTTCGGCCATGTAAGGACCTGGTGGAGAAGCTTGGCTTCACCACTCACTGGCTGCGTACCCTTGGACCAGTCACTGAGCCTCCACTTTCAGCATCTGTAAAATGGGGATGATGACACCTCTTTCACAGAAATGTTTTGAGAACTAAATGCGACAATGGATGCACAGTACCTAGCCCATAAGAAATGCTTGAGAAATTGTTAATTTACTCAAAATAAAGTTCTATCTCAAGTTCTTCCACTATAAATGCATCTTAATCACTCAAGGACATCACCTTCAGTCAGCAGAGACAAAGGAGAATATACGAAACTCCTGGTGCTTGTACGAAGAAAACAGGCCCTAGGAACTGAAGCGACTAGAGACGTAGACGATCGAAGCTTGTCTGTGGAAAACCACCCAGGGCGACACCTCCCTGGCTCACTGCCAGGCCCAGAACAAGCAACCAGCCTGCGGTTCTGACACTCCCATGGTGTGGGAGCCATCGGGTAGGGCCGGTGACATCGCGATGCCTCCCGACCAGGCTTCCACAGCGTCAGAAAGATAAACCCAAGGGAATAAAGCAGCCACAGTCAGGAAAGAATCAGGCTGAGTTTTGGTGTATTTAATCCAGTCACTTCTTCAATAAGCATCACAGAGCACCTAGCATCTGGCGGTGCTGCTCCCAGCTGCCGCCCAGACGGAAAGGAGAGAGACGCAGTTGGTGCCCACGGGCAGCTGGAAGTCTAGTAGGGAAGACAAGAGCACAGATATCCGCAGCATGTGGGTAAGGGCATGAACGGCATGCGCACAGGACAGTGGAGCCACACGGGACTGGAGAAGAGTCAAACAAGCCATCCTCTTGTTTCTAAAACCTTACATTGGAGCAAGGGGCAAGATGGTATGCTTACAAAACCGTGAGCTGAGACTCAGAGACATGAGTTCTCATTCCTCCTTGCTTCTCTTTGACTTTGCACAAATATCTCCCCCACTTTGGGCCTTAGCGTTCCAGTGGAACTACGTGTTTCTTAAGGGTCGGGCACAGTCCTAAGCTCCCTGCGTGTCTACATTTCCTCATCTGTAAAATGGGGGGTCGACATAATCTTTCCTCATAGGATTAAATGGTGTGATGTTTGTAAAAGCATCGAAACAATGCCTGATTCACAATAAGCTTAAATAAAATGAATATAACTCCCCTAATTATACTCCCATGGTGTGGGAGCCATCGGGTAGTCCCCATGTCCCTATTTTAAACCTCTTAGTGAAGGGAATGACAGGACTCCTCAAGGACCCTGCAAGCCTACCAGTGAGTCCCCTGTCACCAGACTGTGCTGCCCCCACCTCCTTGCACAGGCGTCTCCCAGCACTGGGCCCCCTGAGTTAGCGTCTGGTGCCTCTGGTTCTCCCCAACTCTACTCCCATCCTGATTCCTGTGACTCCTTTATCCATGTAGCTGATTCTCCCAGTGTCCTCCTCTCTGCCTCCCTTGACTTCCCCTGTTCTCTACTCACCTTGAGGAGCTCCCATGCATGGGGTGCAATCTCAACACTTTCATTTTGACTTTCAACAAAATATAGTTTATTTCTACGCTACTTGGGGAGTCCCCACTTATTCCTAGTTTGTACAGAGCTATGTACAAAGTATAGATTTTTTAATATGCCTCCCGTTTTTCAGATAAAGGGACTAAATGAGTCATAACGTAGTGGGCTGGAATAACCCAGCCAATTACAAATTAAGTTAATCAATTCCATTCCTAAAACAAACACACTTGTTTAGACGTTTCTTAGTTGAAAGTCGCAGTCCTTGGAGATTAAACAGGCAGACTCTATCTAGCAGTAAAGGAATGGGTGGGCGTGGGGAAAGCCTTTGACTGATTAGCTCAGAAAGAATCTATGTCTGTCTCAGGAAGGCTGTAATTTTATTACGACGAGACAGAAAATCTGTTAGAATGTAAGTAAGGCCCTTCCTCACGTCTAGATTCTCCCATCCTTACGTTTACCCCGTTAGTAAAATATTCCTCCAGTTGCTCCCCGCCTTCACCAGCCCTCCTTACTCCTCATTGCCGGCCGCTCCTGCTGTGGTTTCGCCATGGAGTCCTCTAGCCGTCACGACAGAAGTGGCTCCTCCAACCTCAGCCCCAGCTTTCCTGGAGTCTGGGAATCTGGGATCGGGCTGCTCCCCGAATCTGCTAGGAGCCCTGGGCCCCTGCCCGAGCCCACCCTCAGCTTTCAGCCTTCCAGAATCTTGATCTACTGACCCAGCCTGTGCAACTGCATCAGGGCTCCAAATTCCTCATTTATACTTGAATTCCTCCCTGGGCTGAGAGCTCTTCTCAGAACCTCCGCCGACTAACTTGGGTCCTTGCACCCTACTCAGCCCTTGCTGGAAGCCCAACTCTGTCACTAGCTGTGAGACAAGTAACCTAAGCTTTCTGAATCCCCATTTTCTGTTTTTAGTTCAATATATTTTATTCATTTTCAAGTACTTAAGACTTATGCTTCTCTTTCTCTGCGATCAATGGCATAAATCAAGACAACAGAAGAATGTTTTTCTGTGTAACTTTGAACACGGGTGGAACCTGCAGCCTCTGCCACGTTGGGAGGATGACGCCACAGTGAACAAACCTAAAAGCAAAGAAAGGAAACATTTGGTCTGAGGAACTCCTGGGAGCTTGCTAGAAACACAGAATGTGGGGCTCCTCCCCAGACCCACTGAATTAGTTACCACACTTTAACAGGACCCCCAGGGGACTCCTAAGTGCACTACAGTTTGGAAAGCACTGCACTAGGTTATTCTTTAGGGTCCCGCTCAAAGGTGTCACCTCTGTGAAAGCGTCAGTGGTCCTCCTATCAAACTTGCCCACTTAGCTCCATCTGGGCACTTATTTACTCTCTCCTCCGGGCTCCCATTTCCCCACCCACTCACCCGTCCATCCATCCACGCCTCCAACCATCCTTGAATCCGCAGACACTTAGTGAGGGCTTATCGTTGTAAGGCACTTTCCTTATTGATGAAGATGAAAAGACAAACCCCACACGCTCCATTCCGTCAGAGAGCGCACAGTCTTGTGGAGAAGGGAATAGTTATAGAGGGTTACAGCATATTGATCAGTGCTATATATTCAGCAGGCACAAACATTTACTTTTTGCTGGGATGAGGGCTTGGGCAGGAGGCTGGGGAGCACAAAGGAGGCCCACCCCACTCGGCCAACGAGGTCAGGAAGATGGACCAAAGTCATTGGCATCCAAGTTTTGCTAATCCTTTAAGTCTCAGCCTACACATTCCTCCTCCAGGAAGCCTTCTCTGATGCCCCTCTCCTAGGTTAGGGGCTCCTGCTCTTGCTCTGTCCCACAGGAGTCAGCCTGCCAAAAGGCCAAGCGAACACATTCCTGGTCTTGGGAACAGCATGTACAAAAGTCTACAGGCTAAAAATATCACGGAGCATGTGGTATACATATTAACAAATCCCCTGTAAGGCAACGATTTCTGTACACATCTGTCTCCCCTCGTCATCTGTGAGGCCCTTAAGGGCCAGAGCTGTGACTTGGTGGTCTCTGCAGTTCCAGCACCAGCATCGTGCCCGGCACGCAGTAGGTCTTCAGTGAGTACATGGACAGGACGGCGACATGAAGATAGCTTTGGAGAAGGATGTCTTCTGGATTTAGTACGTGGTTCATCAAACCGGCGTCTTGGACTCCCCTCCAGAGCAGTGGGATAGGATCACTCGAGGAAAGCAGGGTTTTTTCAATTAAAGGAGAAAACTGCAGATTACGGCAGGTACATGAGTCCTCCGTAAGCTAAAATCGTCATTTAAAAAAATCTATCTCATTCGTTGGTAATACTCAAAAGGGATTAGGGGGTATTCAGAGGCGGCCAAACGGTAAAGCATGAACATACATTTTTGGTTTCACTGCTGCTCCAGTTTCAAGTCCAAGGGCACATGTTCCTTTGCCAGAGACTCAGACAGGAGTCTTGGTTACAGCTCCTGTGTGACATTTCTTCTGCGCGTAGCACGGAGGGGGGCGCCGCTTCTGCTCATTGCTGAGAAGGGAGCTGAGGCCAGCTGGCTGTTCTTGGTCCATGAGCTGAAGGTGAAAGGGCCTTAACTCCCACGCCCTTTGTAAACTTCTATTGGGATTGTGATCTTCAGAGTCGAGCACACTTTAAAAATCTTCCAGTTCGCCGGTCTCCAACGTGCAGCCCTTGGCTCCATCAGTTATTACAGGAGGCCCACGAGTCTACACGGGCACCCGGCCCTGGGTGCAGACTGAATGACAGTTACACTTTGCACAAACAGGTTCTGTTCTTCAAATCATAGCATAGTAGTTTAGAACACTGACGCTAGAGCCAGACTGCCCAGGTTTGAATCTCAGCCCTGCCATTACAAGCCGTGTGCCTCTAAACAAGGCCCTTCTTGTGCCTCAGTTTCCCCATCTGTAAAATGGGCATAATAACTATACATCTCCCAGAGGATTAAATGAGCTAATATTCACCTACTGTTTAGCATAGCAACTGGAACATAACAAGCACCATATAAATGTTGGTTAAACCAAACAAAAAATAAAGCTGGTTGTAGCATTGATTCCAACTCTAACAGATAATTATTTGCACATACGGTTAGCATTGTCTGTCTCTCTCTAGCCTGTAAGGGCACAGAGGGGCCCTGTTGGTCTTTTTCTTAACGATACACCTGCTGGCTGAATAGCTGGCATATCGTGTTTGATGGATGCTATCACGTAGAATAGGATCTTCATCTCTGTCCTCACTGCACCCTCTGCTCAAGAACCTACTATGGCTCCCTATTGCTCACTGCACCAAATCCAGGTTCTCTGCCTGAATTTCAAGGCCTCGGTCACCCGGCCACATTAAGTCTCTCTGTCCTGTGCATCCTGAACAAGGACAATATCGCCCCCAAGGGGGCAAATATTGGTTCCTGGGGGTCGAAAAAAATCTCACTCTTTTTACATGTGTATATAGGATATACATAGATCTATAGTACATAACAGATATCTAATATGTCTGTGGTATTAAGATTTCATTAAAGGGGGTAATTAGGGAAAATATCTAAAAAGGTTCCTGGGCAACAATGAAAACAAGTTTAAGAAACATTGATCTAGTCGTATTTTCCTCAAGAGAAAGAGCACTCACAGCCTAAAGATGGAGGAGATCATGTGTCTTTTCTTTGTTCCTCAGTTTCCCAGGAGTAAAATGAAGAAGATCTGCCCGTGACCTTCGAGGCCCTTTCCAGCTCTGACAGCTGACACCCCCAAGAATTGTGCTCACCAAGACAACACACACACAGCCTTCACTCTCTCATCTGTGCATGTGGTCCCATGGGCTGGCCAGCCCCTCCCACACTCGCCCAGAATTCTGTCTCTCCTCCCCTTTTTGAGGCCCCACCTCCTTCAGAGGAAGCGTCCTCTCATTACCCTCCTGCCTCCAATCCAGGTTGTGCTGGCCAGGGTGTGGGAGCGAGGATTGGCATGAGCAGGCTTCTCAGAGCCCCAGGAAGAGCTGGCCCCAGCTCGGCACTCGGCATGAAATAGATGTTTAGTAAGTATTTAATGTTATTTCTGTATCTCTCTCCTTTCTTCCTCCATCCCCTTTCACAATGTTCAAAATGGCAAAAATCTCATTGGACAGGGAGGGCTGTCCTAATTTAGGTTTCCGCAGAAGCAAACCATGAGACAGGGATGGGAGTGTGAGCTATCTATTTGCTGTAACCCCAGGAGACACTGGTAGAAGAGTGGGAAGTGAGATGGGGAAGGAACAGACAGCAATAAAGGTTGTAACCTTAAGTAAGTCACCACATGGACAACCGGAGCCAATGCCACTGGAGAACTCTGGGAGCCAGTGTGGTCCCCACAAGAGAGGAAGGAGCTGGGCACTCATCCACCCAATCCCCTTAGACACTGGCTGGGAGCTGTTCCCAGGGGCATTAGTTCCCATCTGCAGCAGGTGGGGCACAGCGGTCCCTGGTGCCTAGAGAGTGCCCTCTGGGAGAGACCCAGGCCCTGGCAGTCGATATTCAGGCCAGAGACCGTGGAAGCAGTTAAGGCCAAGGGACATCAGGGGACACCTGCAGCATCCGCTACAGGGACACAGGGGAGGACGGAGGGAAAGACAGCTGCTCGAAGCCTTTCTAACTCCCCTTCCCCTGGGCCTAAATGCACTCCATCACAAAGAGATAAGAGGACTGTCTTGCATTTGTAAAACACCTTGCTTTGTTTTCCTCCTTCTTTCTATCACATCAACCCTAAGGGGATCCCCCTGGGATGTTGTCCAGCTGGGGTGGGGCGGGCAAATGGATCCCTGGATGGGGTTCCTGCAGTCGTGAAATGTGCCGCCTCTCAGGACAGGAGGGCAGGAGCGCTGGTGGGGGGCCTTATTACTGTCGTGTCCACTGACACACAAAGAGACCTTAAAGGCCTTTTAATGACGGGCAGAGTGAACGAGAAGAGAAGCACTTCCGCAGAGGCCGGAGCTCTTTCGCGGCTCCGCCAGGTGCGGTGTTTGGGATGTTGTGGCCTGTTCCGGGCTCTCCCCCTCCGGCTCCTTCCTGTCTGGTAGGGCCCACCAGGCCTGGAGGCTGCCCTGGGCGGCCCGCTGAGCACAGCCAGAGGCGCGAAAACACCGCTGAGTTGGCGAGGGCCACCCCCCCAAGCCCGCCCCTCCATCCCACTCGGAATGGGCTTCAGACTCCCCTCTGACACGAACTTCCTCTAAGGCTACGGCCAACCGTGCAGCCCCTCCACCCTCCTTTGCCTTGTGTACGAAATGGCTCAACTCTCCTGTCCACACAGAGAGAGAAGGCGGGAGAAAACTTCGTCAGACTGCAAAGTGCTATGAAAACATAAGATGCTCTCATCGTTGTTAATAAGGTCTCCTTCCTCTGAGCTCCTGATGTGCTTGTGTCAGAGCCAGGACCGCAGCACCTACGCTGTCTCCCATCGCTGTGTTCCACACCCGCGTGGGCCCTGCAGGGGCGGTGCTCCTTCTCGCCTCCGTGCCCATGCTCCAGTGTTGCCCTCTGCCTCGCTCACGCTGACCCCGAGTTACCTCCTCCTCCCTCGGGACTCCCCTCCAGTGACTCTCCTTCTGGACAATCTTTCCTGACCACCCCCACCTGCAGTCTGAGCAGGGTGTCCCACCTCCTGTGCCTATGGTCCCTGGGGTCCCCTCTGTTGCTTGTTGTCTCCTGCATCAAAGCTGGAACTCCTGCAAAGCAGAGGGACTGTATTAGTTTGCGAGGGCTGTCATAAGCAAATGCCCCAGACTAGGCAGCTTAAACAACAGAAATTTATTTTCCCACAATTCTGGAGGCTGGAAGTCCACAATCAAGGTGTTGGCAGGTTGGTTTCTCCTGAGGCCTCTCTCCTTGGCCTGCAGATGGCTGCCTTCTTCTCTGTTCTCATATGGTCCCTCCTCTGCACGCGTATGCTCCTGGTCTCTCAGGGTGTCCAAATTTCCTTTTCTTATAAGGACACCTGTCATACTGGATTAGGGCCCACTCTAACAGCCTATTTTAACTTAATTACACTTTTAAAGGACTTGTCTCCAAATACGGTCACATTCTGAGGTCTTGGGGGTTAGGGCTTCAATATAAGAATTTTGGGGAGGTGTAATTCAGCCCATGCGAACATGGGTGTATTAAATGTGTTTTAAAGCTATACATTCTAGAAAGTTTATAAAAGAGGTATTATAACTTAAATTATTTGATAAATTTTTATATTTCACATGTAAATTTTCTTTGATGGGAAGATCAAGAATTTGGTATTACCAAATGTATAACTGGCTTGAGATGGACACTGAGAACTGCCACAGTGGAACTTCTAGAATGACTGATGCCAGCAGGTCTCAATCAACGTTTCCACTGAATCTCAACCAATGATTCCAATCATCCATCAAGAAGATCGTGACCTAAAATCCCATCTTATCTAACTTCATGTCAGACCGACACCTAACAGGCATTCAATCATTGGTTTTTTTCCGAATGCAATGAAACCGATCACGCTAAAACCCTCCCCCTTCCACACTCCAGTTTTCGGTCTCATTGAGCATCATTCTCTTCCCCAAGCATCTCTCTCACTCTTTTGTGTCTTTACATACGGTGTCTCATCCTTGACTGCCATTTCCCCCTGAAAGCCAACATAGTCATTGAGACCTGACATATATGCTGTAGACAAACTCCCTCCTTTATTCTCTCATTGCACCGTGTATGTCTTCCTACTTGGTGTATATTGAATATATTTCAAAGGTCAGTTTTCTCATCTCCCTCACTAGACTTATACTCCCTGAGGCGAGAAAAGTGTTCCATCACCCAGTAGGCACTTAGTAAACGTTAGCTCGATGAGTCGGTCTGCAGTTCTGCCCGGTGGCTTGGGTGAGGTCAGACACCTGGATGGACCCAAGGAGTGGGTTTGCCTTAGCTCCATGTTTCCCCAGACCCAAGAACATCCACATGCCCAGCCTAACTCCATGTGAAGTAGAGGATAAAGGTCCTTTCATGCTGTGGCCACAGGCCCCACAGGTCTACCCCCAGGGAGAGTCCAAATGAAATTACGGCTTTGGACGTTGACCACTGCCCCTGTGCAGCCCACGAGCCTTTCTCAGTGCCAGTCTGTCCTCTGACCCTGGCACCACAAACTTCTCAGCCCAGGTCCCAGGCTGCACTGAAGACGAACAAGAATGCGCTGTCTTTGAGAAATGCACATGACATTTGATAAATAAGGGTGGAGGGGGATATTTTGACTGAAAGAGAAAACACCACCTTGCTAATAATCATCTCCTGGAGGTGATATTGTAAGTGATTTTTACTTTACTCTGTAGAATAGGTTGCATTGTCTAAATTTTCTATGAAGACCACATTTGGCTTGTATAACTAAAAACAAAGATACACATTATAAAGAGAAGAAAACCTCATCACAGCATTCTAAGTGGGGTCCATAAATACCCACAGGTGGGTGTATCTGGGGTCAGTTGATGCCATTAAAATCCGTCCCTGCCCTGGCTATGTACGGTTGGGCACTTCCCACTGAGGGTGGACAACAGGAGCAATTTGTGGACTCTCCTGATTCTCTTATTGTCACCAATACTGGGGACACTGGGCACCCTTTGCAAAACAGAGCTCTCTGCCTTCCTACGCACCTCAGAGTGCATCTCAGAGGAGAAGTGGAGAGATGTTTGGGGAAGCTGCAGGCAGGGTCAATAGCCTCATACGTGAATTTGTGTTATGGCACGGGTCATCACCTTGGGAGTTATGGCAACATGGAGGGGCATCACTCAGATCTCCCTTCATGCTAGACGCTGCTGCTCAGCAAAAAGGAGTGCGGTTAGCTCGCAGCTTCTGGTTGTTGGCATCTTCAGGGTGTGCTGAGGCATGCTCTTTTTCAGCAGCCCCCAGCCAACGACTAAGCATGGTGGGGATCCTAGGGCCTGGCAGTTTTTGTCCAATGTGAGACTCTCCTAACAGGCAATCTCTGTTCCAGAGCTTCCCGGTGAGTTGTCCACGGCTTTCTCAGACCTGCATCGTGGACTGAGGCTCTTCCTGCACACTCCTTCTTCTGCCCCCCTTTGATCTTTTACAAGCCTCTTGCACTCATAACTTTGGCTCAGACTTTTACACACATGCACATGCGCACACACATGCACACAGACAGGTAAAGGACCCATGGGCATGACTAACACCTGAGCCATCCATGCAGCGCAGAAGGACCTCTCACTTAGCTAACATACGCTAAGTACCTAGTCTGTGCAGGAACATGGCCCGTGTGCTCCACAACGCCCCATCTAACAAGGGAGGCAGGGAGGAAAACAGACCAACAAAAGACATTGTGATATCTTTGTGTATACATGCCTGCTTCTAATGAGTTCCCAATGTTCTCATCCTACTGTTTTCTTTAGTCGGGTGAACATTCTCCTTGAAATCTTGTTTATTATTTTGCTTTGCAAAGTCTTTTGCTACTGACACAACAAAGTTAAACTCAAATGCACATCCAATCGGGAAATTGTGATAAATTCTAAATTGGGATTTGAATTAATGAGTTCCTGAATAACAGCATCGATTGTATTGCCCTTAGTATTTCAGTTGCTGGTGTTTTGTTGGTTTTGGCCCTGAAATGACTGATCGGCAGATCTAATGATAGTAATGACTGAAGTCCAGAAATAATAAGACTTAAGCCACAGTCACATTAAAGCCGATAATAATAAACCACTACCCATCTATTAAACTCTTAGCTCTCTAATTGCACCTGTAACCTACGAAACCACAGCTACTGAGAGGAGAGCCAAGAACGCCCGAGAGGAGCTAACGCTCTAGAGCATCGCGGCTGGATTGTCTCTGTTCTAAGAAACTCTAAAAGGATTTGTTGCCGCCCTAGGGGGATTCATAGCAGGGTAGAAGTTGGGTCACACATTATTTTTCTGAATCATCAAAGGGTCTGAATTGTGACTTTGACACAGCAGTATCCAAGTATACCAGCCTGCTGGCATCATCATATATATGTGATATAATATACTACATATATATACATATGTACATGTATATATACACATACATATATACACAGTATCATATATATGTGTGTGTACATTAGTCTGGGTCCCTGTTCTCAGGGCAAGTCCAGCACCTCTCCAAGATCTCTGGGGGCTCCTCCTGAGAGGGGCTGGAGTCTCCTTCCACGGCTCACTCAGCCTCCCTGCCAGCAGCTTGGTTCCTCTCGACCGCCTGTCCAGCATCAAGCTCCTGAGACCACCCGCTCTCTGCCCCTCTGCACCCGTGCAAGCCCATGGCCTCTGTCCCCCATTCTCCATAGCAGTTCCAACACTAGGCTATCAGAGTTACAAACTCTCGCTGACTGTAGAAGAATAACAAAGCAGCTACAGGGCAGCACAAACTGGAGCCAACAAAAGAACTCCCCCAAATCAATGATAAAAAGACAGCCCAGTTTTTAAAAATGGAGGAAAAGATGGAGAAAATATCTGATCCCAAACCAGACATTTCAAAAAAGAAGATGTAGGAATACTAGCAAGCACATGACACATTATTCGTCAGTGTTCATGTAAATACCATGTAAATTCATGTGAATACCTCATTATTCATCAGGGAAATGCAAATTAAAACCATCAGATACCATTTCTCACCAACCAGAATGGCTAAATGTTAAAGGAATGACAAACTACCAAGTGTCGGCAATGATGCGGAGCACCTGCAACGTGCACACATTGCTAGTGGAGTCTGAGAGGATACGACCACTTTGGTAAACTGCTGAAGCTTACTATAAAGAATATACCCACCCAGCAATCCAGGAATTCCACTTCTAAGCGTATACGCAAGAGAAATGAAAACATATGTCCACAGAAGACTTGTACAAGAACGTTCATAGCATCTTTATTCATAGTAGTGAAACCTGGAAACAAACCAAATGTCTACTGACAGGAGAATGGATAAACAAACTGTGATACTGTCGTACACAAAAACATGAAGAAGAAGAGACTACTGACATATGTATCAACATTGATGAATCTCAAAAATATCAAATTGAACAAGACACCAATGAGCACATACTATTTGATTCCATTGATAAATTTCAGGTGAAATTCATAAACAGACCTACTCTATGGTGATAGAAATCAGAACATCTGTTACCTAGGGTGGGGCTGGGACAGACTGACAAGAAAGGGACATGTTCCCGGTGATGGACAAGTTCCCTATCTTAATTAGGGTGGTGGTTACAAGAAGAAAAACAATTATCAAAACTCATTGAACTGTACACCTAAGATGTGTGCAATTTATTGCATGTAAATTATACTCTTTAAAAAAACCCTAATGCCTAGACCATACCCCAGTCCAATTAAATCAGAGTCTTTGTGGGTAGAATGCAGGTAGCAGTATTTTTTATTTTTGAGAGGAAGATTGGCCCTGAGCTAACATCTGTTGCCAATCTTCCTCTTTTTGCTTGAGGAAGATTGTCCCTGAGCTAGCATCCGTGCCCATCTTCCTCTATTTTATGTGGGGATGCCACGACAGCACGGCTTGATAAGCAGTGCTAGGTCCATGCCCGGGATCTGAACCTGCACACCCCGGGCCGCCCAAGTGGAGCACGTGAACTTAACCACTACACCACCAGGCTGGCCCTTACATAGCAGTATTTTTTAAAGCTCCCCAGCAGGGCCTCACATTCCACAACTATAAACTCTGCCATGGTGTTTACATTAAAAAGAAAAAACGTGGAGCTAGCCCCATGGCTGAGTGATTAAGTTCATGTGCTCCACTTCGGCGGCCCAGGGTTTTACTGGTTCAGATCCTGGGCACGGACATGGCACCACTCATCAGACCCTGTTGAGGCGGCGTCCCACATAGCACAACCAGAAGGACCTACAGCTAGAATATACAACTATTACTGGGGGCACTTTGGGGAGAAGAATAAGGAAGAAAAAAAAGAAGAAGATTGACAACAGATGTTAGCTCAGGTGCCAATCTTAAAAAAGAAAAGAAAAAAACAAAACAAAAAACTTTCTCTTTGTGTCTTTTAAAGAAGACAACTCAAATCAAAGCTAAGTTAAAAAAATCACTTTTTTTACCACTGCATTCGTCTTTTTAGTGGATCGCTATTAACAAGGAGGAAGGAAAGAAGGGAATAGCAGTAACTGAGCACCCCCCACGTGCCCACAGTGCACTCTGCACTTCACACTCATCATCTGATCTCTGGAACAGTCTTTTTGGTAATTATTATCTCCATTTAGCAAAAGAAATCCTGAATGTTCAACAAGATAGTTAATGTGCCCAAAATTTAAAAAAAAACAAAAAAAAACAAAAAAAAAACCACGACAGAGAATAAAGTCCGAGGGTGTTGGACTCGCTCTTTAGAAAACCTGACTTGAAACTTGAAAAACGACATCAAAAAACCAAGCCTTGATTCTTAGTTGCTATAAGACATTAGCTTTTCAATTGTTTGTTTTGTGGAAATGATGCCTTTAAGATTGGGGCTCTCTTTTCTGACGACACGTAAGGAGTGCTGCGATTTGGGAAGCAGTCTCTGGCTCTCACCACGGTCAGCTGGAGCCCTGGCTGCCACATCTCAGCTGACCATTGTGGGGCAGATGATTTCCTCCCAGAAACAGCGTTATCATTGCTGGCTGCATTCCTCAGCTATGTTCTCAGCTCCAAATAAATCGAAGGAAAAGCAGTCATAAAAACAAATACACACCTTCATAATCATTTCGAATAATCAAACTGTGCTTCCCAGCCTATAAAATGTTCACAATCTTTCCAAGGGCCCCCAGGGTTTTCTTACTAACTGTACATACAGCATACATAACATACAAGTCTAGGGTATCATAAATTAATAGAGTATCAAAATTAATAACCTAGCTATAACACACATTAATTACACATTTAAATAATTATTTTGCTTGTACTTTTAGAATTTTAGAAGAGTTTTAAAAGATGATTTAAATGAACCCTAACTCCATAGACTAGCTATTCAGGTACAAAATAGGTTGATCAAGGGAATGCCATAGATACAATGTATCTGAATATCTGTGCTTTTGGAACTATCTTGGCAGGAGGATGGAGGGAGGAGATTAAAACATGTATACAAGATAAATGTCAATAATAATCATTGTAACAAATACTGATTGTTACTACTGCGTTAAACACTCTACCTATGTTATTCCATTTAAAGCTCACAACTTTGTAAAGAAGGCATTGTTCTTACAATTATTTTAAGACAAAGAAATTGAGGTTCAGAGAAGTTAAATTATGTAAGGATGCACAGCTAGGAAATGACAAGATGAAGATAAAGGCCAGGCTGTTCACTGAGAAGCCCTTGCCTCCCCAAATAACGATGACTTGCCTTCTGGGGTACAAAATCTGTGCTAGGCACTGCTCTAAGCACGTGAAAGTTATTTAATCATTTAATCCTTAAAACATCCCAATGAGTTGGGTACTATAATTATGCTCATTCTACAGCTGGGGGAGAAAGTAACACAGATAAGTCAAGGTTCAACTAGCAGAGCTGCCACTCCTAAAGAGCACTGGTTGCTGACCACAAGCAACCAGACGGAAGGTCTCCAGCGGCATGCCACAGTGCTCTGCCCTGCCCCGAGCTTTAGTGCAGAATTTACTTGGACAGAGACTGTGACCTACCGCCCAAATATGGGACAGCATGAATTTGGCGCCATAAGTTATGCTGAATGGCAGATGATCAGGATGCAGAAAGATCTCAGTAGCCTGGAGTAATGAGCTGGATCTAATAAGATGTAACTGTGAGAGAACTAAACACAAAGTCCTAAACAGGGCCCAAAAATAGATCAACTGGAGGCTAAACGAATTAATAGTGATGCACGTGGTAGCGTTGTACAGAGCTCAACTGACCAGAAGTGTGATTTGAGTAATGGATGACAACTGAGTGCTCACTAGACAGCCAACCCCACCCCTGCATGCGCACTTGCACACACACATCATTTGGAAATTAAAAATAAGAACGTCCTTTCAGAGCAATGCTGTAAAATGGGTCACGGATCAGGGCAGACAAAGACAGCGTCACTGGAGACAGAAAACTTCCTGGCAAAGGGTTTACTTTAATCTGGTTAAATGCATCACTATATCTAAAAGGAAGAGTACGGCCATCAGTAGGACAGTTTGTCAACAACCGAAGCAGAGAAACAGGCACATCACAGAGGCAAAGCGGAAAAGGTCCCAGATGCGTGAAGACAAGCACTTGGCTCTTGTGACACGTTTATCTCTGTACGGGAGATGAAAGTGAAGACCACCTCAGCTGGAGGCCGGCACTACTGTTAGTGGGATGCTCCGGCTGTAGGAGGAATGTGAGGACACGATCCTACCCTCAGAGGAGGAGTGTTTGACATCAAGAGTCAGGATATTTTGGGCTATGGTGTCAGGTGCTAGAGGGAGGGAGAGGCTTGACCGAGAGGCAGCGAGTGAAGAATTTTAAAGCTCTTGTGATTCTCAGGCAACATGATCTTGTATGTAAACAACTGCAAAGGGAACCCTCAGATACTCCTGGTGGGAATGTACACTGGTACAGCCTCAGTGCAAAACAGTACGGAGGAGCCTCAAAAATTCACAATAGAACTACCATGCGACCCATCAACCCCACTTCTGGGTATACATCCAAAGGAAATAAAATCATCGTCTTGAAGAGTTCTCTGTACTCCCATGTTCACAGCAGCCAAGAAACAACCTAAGTGTCTGCCAACAATGCATGGGGCTAGGAGATGGGGAAATAGAGAGAGGCTGGTAAAAGAGTACAAACTTTCAGTTATAAGATGAATAAGGTCTGAGGATTTAATTGATAACATGGTGACTATAGTTGAAAATACCATATTGCATAATTGAAATTTGCTAAAACAGTTGTGTTCTTACCAAAAAGGAAAGAGAAAAAAAAAATAGGTAAATATGTGAGATGACGGACATGTTAATTAACTCAATGGTGGGAATCCATTCACGATGTATATGTATGTCAAATCATCATGGTGTACATTTTAAATATTAAAATTAATTAATTAAATGTTGTTTAGTATTAAATAATAAAGTATATTACAATTTTATTTGTCTATTATACCTTAATATGGCTGAAAAATGTTTTTAATTGCAAAAACCCTACCAAAAAAACTACTAGAATAAGTGTGTTTAACAAAGTTGTAAGATACAAAAACCAAGTATATTTCTATAAACTATCAATAAATAATTTTAAAATGAATTAATTCCATTCATAATAGCATCAAAAGAATACAATACTTAGGAGTAAATTTGACAGAAGAAGTACAAATCTGTATACTGAAAACTACACAACATTGCTGAGTGAAATTAAAGAGGACTTACAAAAATGGAGAGATACACAGTGTCCATGGGCTGGAAAATTCAATATTGTTAAGATGGCAATTTCCCCAACTGATGTATAGATTCAATGTAATGCTTTTCAAAATCGCAGGAGGCTTTTTGTGTGTGTGGAAGCTGACAAGCTGTTTCTCTGAATTTTTTAAATTTTCATTTTTCTTTTTTTGAGGAAGATTAGCCCTGAGCAAACATCTACTGTCAATACTCCTCCTTTTGTTGAGGAAGATTGGCCCTGAGCTAACATCTGTGCCCATCTTTCTCTATTTTTTCTGTGGGACCCCTGCCACAGCATGGCTTGATAAGCCATGCGCAGGTCCACACCCAGGATCCAGGATGGCAAATCCCGGGCCGCCGAAGCAGAGTGCACGAACTTAACTGCTATGCCACCAGGCCGGCCCCTGACAAGCTGTTTCTAAAACTTATATGGAAGTGCAAAGAACCTAGAATAGCAAAACAATTTTGAAAGAGAAATACAAAGTCAGAGGACTTTACTTGATTTTAAAACTCACTACAAAGTTACAATAATCAAGGGACAAGACACATTTAGATGGATGCAAAATAATCAAGGGACAAGACACATTTAGATGGATGTAAAAGGACGCAGAGTCCAGTAACAGGCCTTCACATGTACGGTCAATTGATTTTCAACAAAGGGACCACGTAATTCAATAGGGAAAGTCCTTTCAGTGATGGGGGCTGGGACAACTGGATGAACACCTGCAGAAAGACGAACCTCGACCCTCGCCTCCCCCCATACGTAACAACTTAAAGAAAACATGTGGTGAAGTCTTTGCAGCCTTGGATTAGCAAAGAGATCTTACGCATGACACAAAAAGTATGAACAATCAAAGACAAAATCAACAAATTAGACTTTACCAAAATTAAAACTTCTGCTCTTCAAAAGACATGATGAAGAAGACGAAAATACTTGCAAAATATGTATCTGATAAAGGACTTGAATCCAGAATATACACAGAACATTTATAATTCAGCAACAAGAAGACAAACAACCCAATAAGAAATGAGCACAAAATAGTTAAATAATCACCTCACCAAAGAAGATATAACATATAAATGGCAGGGGTCAACCCCATGGCCGAGTGGTTAAGTTCGCATGCTCCGCTTCAGCAGCCCAGGGTTTCGCTGGTTCAGATCCTGGGCGAGGACATGGCACCACTCATCAGGCCATGCTGAGGTGGCGTCCCATATAGCACAACCAGAGGGAACTACAACTGGGATATACCACTATGTACTGGGAGGCTTTGGGGAGAAGAAGGAAAAAAAGAAGATTGGCAACAGATGTTAGCTCAGATGCCAGTCTTTAAAAAAAAATTATATATATGGCAAATAAGTACACGAAAAAATGCTTAATGTCATTAGTCATCAGAGAAATGCAAATTAAAACCAAAATGAGATACCACTACACACCTACTAGAATGGCTAAAACAAAAAAGACTTTGACCAAGTGTTGGTGAGGACATGGAGAAACACATACATTGCTAGTGGGAATCTAAAATGGGACAGCCACTCTGGAAATCTGTCTGCAGTTTTAAAAAAGTTAAACATGCACTTATCATTCAACTTAGCAATCCAACTCCTAGGTATAGACCCAAGAGAAATGAAAATGTATGTCCACACAGAGCCTTGTACACAAATGTTCATAGCAGTGTTACCCATAACAGCCCCAACTGGAAACAATGTCCATCAACTGGTGAATCGATAAACAAAATGCTGTGTATCTATAGAGTGGAATACTCCTCACAATAACAGCATTATACTAAACGGAAGGAGGCAGACACAGAAGACTACATATTGCATGATTCCATTTATATGAAAATTCTAGAAAAGGCAAAACTATAGACAGAAAAATCAGTGGTTGCCTAGGGCTGGGTTGGGGGCAGAGATGGATTGCAAACAGGCACAGGGGAATTTTCACGGTAATAAAAGTGCTCTAAAACTGAATCATTGTGATGGTTGTATAATTGCATAAACTCACTAAAATTCAACAAGGTTTACATTTAAAATGGGTGAATTTGATGGTATCTAAATTAAGCCTCAATAAAGATGTTTTAAATAAAACAAACCAGAAAGCTATTGTGTCTTGGTGGCGCCCTTTCTGTCTCCCCTCTGAAATATGTGGTGCCTCCTAACTCTGTGGTAGTGTTCTCCTGAGGTCTCCTCTCCACACGCTCAGAAGGCAGGCCTCCTAGGAGAGCCGAAGCGGATGGTTCAGCAAGCAGCTCGAACCCTGGGCGAGGGAGCTTCTTTCTCTTGGTGGAGGTTAGAAGGAGAAAACTGACAAACAGGAGCACGTGCAGAAGAGCATGATCGGGATGGTGAAGATCTTAAAACCATGTCCTAGTCATTCATCATTCTAGCAAATACTTTTTGGTCTTTCCTGTGCCAAATAAGTGCTGTGGCTATAAAATAATGAACGTTACAGACAAGCTCCTTGCTCTCATGGACTTTATATTCTAGTAGTGTGAAACAGACAGATACATGGATACAGAGATAGATACAGAGACAGATACAGAGAAAGATGGATAAAAAGAAAGAAAGAAAGAGAGAGAGAGAGAAAGAGAGAGAGAGAGACAGACAGACAGACAGATAAAAGAAAGTAAAAAGAAAACACCTTAGGTATTCCGAAGAGAGTTAAAAGGGTGTTATCAGAGAATGACTGAACCACAAGAGGGAGCCAGTCATGCAAAGAACAGAGGGAGGAGCCTCTTAGGCACCATTTTTTCACCTTCCCTCACTCTTTGAGGCACTCTATTCCCCCTTTACTCAGCCTAAAATTCAGGGTCAATACATATAATCACTCCCCGAACTCCCTTGCTCACCGTAATTCTGCCACACTGGGAGGCAAAATCACGACCCTGGTGAAACCCAACTTTCTACCTACACCAGTCTCACTTTAAACTTGTCACCAGGAACTTAAGAAGACCCTGTTTCCCAGCTAACATCCTCTGTCTCCCTGATGCATTCGTTTTCTTACATTCCCTTTCTGCCAAAGGACGTTTCGCACCCACTCCTCTCTTCTCCATCATCCTCACTCTCAGCTGATGACTTCTTCTTTCCTCATTGAGAAAACTGAAGAATCAGAAGAGAGCTTCCACTCACTCTTACGGCATCCACACGTCCATACAGATGAACCCCTTAGACCCTGCCTCGCCTCCTGCCAGTCAGGATGCACTCTCGGCTCCTATGGGAAAGCTTCCACTTGTGCACGAGGTCCCACCCTCTAGCAGACTCAAGAACAGCAGACCAGCAAATCCTCCCTTTCTATCCTACATCATGGGTTTTCCTCTACTGGATGATTTCCATCAGTATACAAACAGATCATTGCAAGCACTTTAAAGACAAAGAAACAAAAATCTCCCCTTGACTCTATTTCCTGCGTTTGGTTACCATCTTATTTCTCTGTAACCACTTGTAGCTAAACGGTTGTCTATAGTAGCAGCCTGGAATTCCTCTTCTCCTGTTCTCTCTTAAATTGTCTCCAATCTAGCTTTTGTGCCACCACAGATCTCAAACTGGTCTTTTTGAGGCCAACAAAACAAACGAAACTAAAACCATCTCATAAAGAAAAATGAATGAGGCAGCCCCGAGTAAGAGAAGAGGGTGAGGGGAGAGAAAACCCTGAATTCTAGCAGCTGGACTGACTACCTGTATCACAAGAATTCCTTAGATAATTTGTCTTCTTTCTACTCCATTTGAACAATATCTTCCTTCCCATATATTTTCCTTATTTTCTCTGGAATCTACAGTGGCCCAGCTTCTTAAACAGTCTGATGTCGGATTAGCCTGCCCACCATTTAGGGAAAACAAAATCATAGCAATGAGTGACAGAGCTTTCATTCATATTTTATCTCCGAAATCAATGTGAAATCTCAGAAACCTAAGAGTCTCTTTAACTCAACCAGGAATAATTTTAAATGTCTGAGAAAAAATTGCCCCCACATAGTATCCCTCTATTCTAAGATGGATGTAGTTGTCATCTGTGACCATCTTGCAGCTCTCCCTCTTTATAAACGGCCTTGCAGGAATTTTATATATTAACCCGAGGCAGCTCAGAAAGTCCAGCCACCATACTCTGCTCGCTGACCATTCGGCAGGAGCAACTGTGACTGACCTCAGTGAGGTGGCCTCAGCTCCCTTTGTGGGCAAGGTGGTTCCTACGGGAGGCAGCACCAGATGACATAGGCATTTGACAAGTGCTCCAGTCGGTTGGTTAACACAGGAAATCTCACTGGACAGTACAGATCAGTGTGTAGCAAAATGCAAGTGTCAATGCGTTAGGGGGTTATGAAATTAATTTGGTGGGTTGACCAGCTTTTAAAAGATGAAATAGAACAGAAAATAGCAGAGTTCATTACACACATTCAGGGTATGACAGAGTTCACGAGACTTTGGTTTCAGTTATCAAGAGGTGTGTCCTGGATCACAAGATTAAAATTTTAAAAATTAAAGCGGCTGGTCCAGATCCATTCATAATGTAATAGCCAGCGTGGCTGAACGCACTAACCAAAATTAGAGGACATTTGGAAAATTTTCACATCCTTTTCAGCATCATACATCACTAGGCAGGAGCAGAAACAAGGGAAATCCAGATCACCACAGAAGCGGGGCTCTCGTACCCAGGACCAGGTGAAGAGTTTGACATCAGCCTCTAAACTAAATCACCATGGAGCTTTACACTCTATAAACCACTCTCACAGACCTGCTCTCACCTGAGTGTCTTGTCCATCTTTTGTAGTACGCAAGACAGGAAGGTGGCAGTATCTGAGGCAGGTTTCATTGATCCATCCAGTTTAGGTCAGGAGCCCAACGAGCAGCTGGGGGAAAGGACCCAGCCCCACAGTCGCAGGGAGAGAGTTGGCAAGACTGCAAAACCGTATGTAGGTCCCAGCCAAGTAAACTGGGGTTCAGGGCAGAACTCCAGTTCCAGGAGGGAGAATGAAAACAATGAACAGGAACTGGGGCAGAAGCCTAGATACTGAACAAGGCACACAGGTGGCCAGGCCCCCACCTGGCACCTCGGATCCCAAGCTCACACCTGTGGAGTTCCAGAACCCCATGACTGGCTTTTGAAGCAGAACAGCAGAATATCATGTGGAGAAGGGGCAGGGTGGAGAGGTTATCAGGCACTCACAGAGGCACGAAGAGACTGGTGGGGAACAGCAAGGTAATCAGTCAGACTGGCATGAGTAGGGTTGCCAGATAAAATACCGGACGCCTGCTTAAATTTGGATTTCAGATAAACAGTGAATACATTTTAGTGTAAGTACGCCCCATGGAATATTTGGGACGTATGGATACCAAAACAATGTTGTTCACCTGAAATTTCACTGGGCATCTTGTATCTTTATTAACTAGATCTGACAACCCTCCATGTGGGTCTCAGGGGATGAGGCTGGAGGGCGGGATGGCACAAGATCACAAAGGGTCTCGTGTGCCCTGCTTCGCAGATCCTGGGGAGCCAGGAAAGTTTTTAAGCACAGAAATCATATAATTGGGTTTGTGTTGTCGAATCCTCATTGCGGCAGTCCTTTGGAGAGCCAAACGGTTCAGAAAGACAGGAACTGAGAGGCCAGAAAGCTATTCAAATAGGCCCGGCTCTGGGGGAATCGAACACAACTTCGCTCCTCACAATTCCGCCTAACGCCAGCGAGAGTCCCAGGTCCACTTGGGCTGTAGCGTCCAGAATATTCTTTCAAGAGTTGCTCTTTGTTTTGAGGAACATAAAACATTCTGGGGGAGGGGCAATATATATATTTTTGCCTTGCCCAAACCCTGTCAATCAAACACTTCTTGAGCTGGAAAGGTATGTGCTCACAGACAGTCCCCAAATTACAATGGGTCCACCTACAATTTCTCAACCTTACAATGGTGCGAAAGTGATAGGCCTTCAGTAGACAGTGGACTTCGAATTTTGAATTGTGATCTTTTCCCAGGCTAGCCATGTGCCATATGGTCATCTCTTGTGATGCTGGGCAGGGGCAGCCCCTGCAGTGCCCTGCAACCCCGAGATCATACGATAAAAACTGACACACTTACAACCATTCTGTACCCACATGGCCATTCTCCTTTTCACTCTCAGTATAGCATTCAATCAATTGCATGAGCTAGTCAACACTTTATTATAAAATAGTCTTTCTGTTAGATGATTTTGCCCAACTATAGGCTAACGTAAGTGTTCTGAGGACGTTTAAGGTAAGCTAGGCTAAGCTATGACGTTTGGTAGTTTAGATGTACTAAATGCATTATTGACTTATGATATTTTCCACTTACGATGGGTTTATCAGGATGTGATCCCACGGTAAGTTGAGGAAGATCTGTATGTAATCTCCCTCTGGTAAGCTCAACGTCTTACCACTGCATCCCCAGTAGGTGATCAACAAACATTTGTGGAATGAGTTCCTGAAGGGCAAAGTCTGTATCTGCATCATCTTTGTTTCCTTAGCACCTGGCCCAGGGCTGGGAATAAGTTTCCCAGAAAATAGTTCTTGATTAAAGTGGTCTAATTAATTAACAACCAGAAGTCCTTCCTATTAACTACATTTCTCCAACATTACCTCAAAGGTACAACCTGGCATATTTTTCACACAAATGCAAAAAAAGAGGCTGCCTCTTACACTGGACCAGAAAATTTTCAAAAACTGCAGAATTATACTAATTAGATGGAGTTTTAAAGGTAATCCTCATTTTTGTGAAAATGTGAGATTTTGTTTGCTTGCTCGGGGAGGCCATTTTCCTAACTGCTTCCATAAGCTTTGCCATTGCCTGAGTATTAATAAATCTACATCTTACTTAGTTAAATACTTCTAGGGCAGGTCATCACAAAGTGCGAGGGCCCAGGCGCTTGCCTTCAGCCCGCCAGCATCAGCACAGTTGCTTCTATAGGTATTTCTCCAAGGCTGAAGGGTGAACTTCCTGCGGGCAGGACCTATTCTTGCTTATCTTCGTAATCACAGAACTTTCACTAATAGTAGGTTCGTTGAATTTTCAAGAGCAGGAAGCCAAAAGGAAAAGAATAATTCTATGAAGTGTATGGGGTAAACAAAAATACAATTAAAAAATTGTTACAGCTGCTTGTTTTTGAAGATTAAGTTCCCAGTATCATGCTAGGGGCTTTACATATATTTTATTAAATTTTGATTAAATTTCAATCCTAAAAACTCCTCTTTGAGCTAGGTGTTCTTATGCTCCTTTTATGAGTAAAGTAACCGAGAATCAGAGCTGATGAGTAACCTGTCCAGGATGATACAGCTAATAGTCTGGCAGAGCTGAGATTAGGACCTAATTCCAAAGGCTATGCTCTCACACACCAGGAACCGCCATTTTTCAAATGTGTACGGGAGAGATGGAAGATTGCTGGAGTGCCCAGAAGAACTCTCTTTAATCAACAGCGATGGAGCACCCCAGACCACTCAAGTTTGATCTTCTCTGTAATGACGTCTGAGTGCACATGTGTAGAAGACAAGAGCTATGGAGGCAACTCCTTGGGGGGGTGGGGGTGGGTTTGAGTGCTGTTCCTTTTTTCTCTGCTCAGCTTTTTACTTAAGGGAGCACATGACTTTACATATAAGCAGACTTCGTCTCCACCTTGCTGGAAGCTGATATGGTTACACTTAAAATTACTACCACACTGTTATTGCCTAGGACAAAACATGGGCTGTAGACGTTACTGTCAGTAATCCCAGCTTCGACTGCCCGATCCAAAGGAACATGGGCATTTTGTGTTGAGCTATGCAAGGGAAGTTCAACATTCCGGATGTGTATGAGCTCATCTGTGACAACCCAGACCCTCCTCCGAGCCATAAATATAATCGCATGCATCAGTTACTCTCCAGCCTTTTAAAGTTGCAAATGTGCACTTCTTGTCCAGATGCTGACATCTTTTCAGCAGCCTCTTCAGCCTGCTCGACTGCCAGCCTCCTCACCTAGTTCATAGGCTCCAGGACCAACCAGTCTCATTAAGAACGCTGCCTCGGATAATTAGATTCCAGGTTGAGCGGGGTGAAATCACAGCTGACACTTCACCAACCTTTCGGAGTCTATGAAAGCAAAAGTCAAAGGGCAAGCGTTGACATAACTAATTATACGAATTAGAAGGAATTTGAAAAAGAGGAACCAAACGTGGTAAAAAGAGGGCAGAAAACTCTTGATAAAAAAAAAAACTGAGAAAGCAAATTATGTTTTGCTTGACTCTGTAAACTAGAAGCCTGTCCAAAACGGTCTGCAAAGGTATAAGAATCAAAAAGTGTCTCCAGTGTTCTGTCTTCACCAGAAACACGGAAGGAAATTTCTAGAGATGGTCAAGATGGAATTAGGGAAAAACTCATCAGGCCTTCATTTGCTCATTCACGGCCAGGCAGAGTGCTCAATATGGAGACATCAAATGAACATGGCACAGGCCCTGGCCCTCAGAGCTTTCCCTCTAGTTCAGGGGATCCATCAGCTGTGTTCTGTACACTGAAGTGTGAAAGGCACCGGGAAATAAAGAGAAAAGGACACAGTGTGTGGGGGAGTGGTCAACTCTGCGATTCTAACACAAACAATGCATAACCATCATGTGGGATTGTTCACGGAGATGACAAACTCTCCCAGGGAAAGGTGAAGAGGAATCTGAATTAGATATGCCTGAGTTAAATCACAGGAAAGGGGGTTTTAAAGAAGCAATCCAAGCAGTCTAAGAAGGGAATGATGCGGTAAGTGTTCTCCATCTTTAATTTCTAGGATGTCAATTTTACAAAGCAGAATTGCTGCCACACATTACTAAGCGACTACCCCTCCACGACCCCCTCCCCCTCCACACCTCTAACAGAGAGACCAGGTGAGCTCAAGCCCAGCTCCTCTCCAACGAAATGGGGTCCCTAAGCATCTCCATCACCACTCGGGGCCTCGGTCTCTCTGCCTGTACAGTGAGGTGGACTCCAAAGTCCTTTTCTGCTCTGAATTATGAAATAGAGACAAGGAACCAGAAAGAAAACTCAAGAGAAACAAAAGTGAAAGCGCCCAAAGGAAATAGTCATAAACAAAAGTACAGAATTTCACATCTCACCGAAAAACGTGGCAGAGCTCCCAAACACACTGTCTCTTCAGCCACCGTGAACACGGGACCTGGGAAAGAATGAAATCTCCATCACGCCCTCTGAATGTCACATCACTGTAACACAAGTCTACCCTGCCCCACGCAACTGTCCTCAAACGATGCTCCCTGATCCGAAACAACCTTTTATTAAAAATTTCTTCCAAGATAAATCAGTCCGGGATGAACAGTCCGTCCTCACATAACGAACCCCCGTGGAACATCACACACGGCTGCGTGCCGCTTTGGGAAGAGAGAGAAAAGGGAGAGCAGAGAAAGAGGAAGGATTCGAACCAGTATCAGATTCCGCCTAGCGTTGCCACGCGGTTGTCATAAACAACAGCATCGAAGCAAACTATTTTAAAACTTAGGAAACGCGGAGTCTTTAAACTTCATCATTTCCTCCCTTATGATAATAGTCAGACTTCTCTGAACCTAACCCAGAACGGCCTGCCTGTCCCGGAACGCCAGCGCGAGCTCTGGGGTGGACCGGCAAGTGGAGGCGACGAGGAGGGACCGAGCTGACAGCTTCGCAGAGCGTTGGCGGCGGGCGTGGGGCCGGCACAGGCGACCGCCACGGCGAGCGGTGCGATCCGGGTCCCCAGGTGGGAGGATGCTCCTGGCCGGCCGCCGGAGCAGAGGCGGGGAGGGCGCGCACACACGCACACACACCCTTCCCCTGGAGTTGTGTCTCGTCTCCCTTTTGTTTTTCTCCCTTCCCGGTCATGAGACCCGGAAGTTTTTTTTTTTTTTTTAATCCTGTCTCTCTCCCTTTTCCAACCTCCCCCCCCCGCCATCTATCACATGGCAGAGATAGAATAAAAACAGAAAAATGGCGACGGTCACGTTGTGGCGAGCCTTGCTGCGTCATTAGATAATCCTCATGCAAATAGCGGGAAGAACAAAGGAAGGGGGGCCCGGGACCCCCGGGGGCGCAGGTGGGTGTGGGGG
>NC_060284.1:4102001-4155656 GCF_021613505.1 Equus quagga | reverse complement strand
CCGCACGGCGCGCGGCTCGGGGCGGGCGGCGGGCCCGGCTCGCGCTGCGCACGGACGAGGGGCGCGGGGCTGGGCCGGGCGCTGGTGTCGGCTGTGCGTTGTCGCCCGCGCGGGGAGGGGGCGGCCTCGCCCCTGGGCCGGGCCGGGCTGTCCGGAGGGTCGCGGGTCGCACGAGGCGCGGGCAGCCCCCGGCGGCCCGCTCGGCCCCCCGGAGGGGCAGCGGCGTGGAGGGGCGGGGCGGGTGTGTAAATGTTGCGCACTCGCTTTTCCCCCACCCCCGCCTCCTGCCGGGGTGCTGGCGTGGGTCCCTCGCCGTCCGGCGGCGACTGTAAATAGAGCCTGGCTGTTGTTTACATGAAGGATCCGGCGGGAGGAGTCTGCGAGGAGGAGGCGGAGGACGAGGAGGAGGAGGGAGGGAGGAGAGAGGAAGACCGGAGTCCCCGCGGCGGCGGCGGCGGCGGGGAGCCCCGCGCGGCTCCCGGGGACCGGGCGCTGCCACGAGGCCGGGACGCTGGACGCTGGGGTAGGAGGGAGAATGGGCGCGGGGCGGGCGGGGGTCTGTCAGGGTGGCATTTTCAGCTTGCAGCCTGCCACGCAGATTCTCCCGGCGGGAGGGGAGCGGGTGTGCGGGCGGGCGGGGACGCCTCGATTTCTCGGCGCGTTCGTTCTCCCATCCCCGGGCTTTTCCCGCTTCTCTCCGCGCTCACCTGTTTATTTCCGTCAACCGGAGCCTGCAGTTTTTTCCTGTGGGCATGCGAGGCTGTTTCTTTTATTAGAAACATTATTGGGGCGGGGGGTGCGTTGCTGTAATTTATGCCGGTCCAGGTCGGTTTTCAAGAAAGGGGAGGGGACTTGGCGGAGGCCGCCTGCTCTTGGCCGCAGCTGACCCCAGGGCTTCTCCGGCCCAGGAATCTTCGCTCACGCTGCTACCCTCACGCCAGCTGCCAGCTCCTCGGAGGAGGACCACACCTGTGCCTGTTCCCGCTTTGGAGGAGAGGTGAGCTGAGAAACCGGGGAATCCTCTGTTCCCCAGAGCTCCTAGCTAACCCCCGTCCCAGAATTGGCCAAAAAGTGCTGCTTTCACCTGCTGACGGCTTTGGGGCCCCTCTTCTCTCCACCCTGGCAAGTTGTGGTCTACAGATGTGTTGGGATTTCTTTTCCCCCTGGACCTGCACCCCGCCAACCGGCGACTCACTGCTGGGTTTAGATTGAGAGAGAGCGGTGACCCACTTCAGCCCGGTGCGCCTTCTTTCTTCCCCACTGTGTCTTCTGTTGGAATCCTCTGCTTTCCCCCACCGCCCCTTCATTCTGCCCCTAAGAGCTTAGCCCAGAATCAGGCCTAAGCAGCCCGTCTCTGGCTCTCTTCCGTGGGCCCCACCCTGGCCCCTCTTGGTTCTAAAGAGCCAAACACGCCTTCCAGGCAGAAGGCACACCCAGCCCCAAATCTAACCATTCCAAAAGGGAGGAGGGAACCATGGAAGCCAAGGGACCCAGGGGTCTCATTTCTCTCCTGGATATCCCCAGCAGCATTTCTCTCTTCAGGCCTCCTGGAGTTATAATCGCCTGATTCTTACCAGCTGTTCCTCCCACCCTCTTTGCCCCTAGTGCTGTGATAGATATTTGGGGAGGTGGGGTTGAGGGTTGGAGAAAAAGGTGGTCACCCTTCTTGCCTAGAGGGAGGCATTTCCTTCTCCCAGTCTTTTCATTTTCGAGATGGTTAGTAAGTAAAATATGTAAATATGTTTGCATGCTTATTTGAACGTGTTTTCTTGCTGGCTAGTGAATAGCTGGGACTCAAAAGGGAGGTAGGGGGAAGGAGACAGAAATGAACATTCCCCCTGGTTTCCCCATGAGCATCCCCAGAGCTGCTGGAGAAGACCCTTCTGTAAAAGCCAGCAGTCTCCCTTCCATGACATCACCACCTAAGCCCTTCCAACTTTAGCTTCAGAACAGGAAGAAAGCTCAAAATAGAACCACCTTAGGAATCCAGCTCCTTTAGAAGATCAACTTTTCAATCAGCGGCCGGAGGAACACGGAACTTTGACACAGGGAGAGAAAGCTGTAGTGTTTGTAATTGGTTCCTTTGGGAAGGGTGGGGGGTGCTTTCCATGTACTTTCAGAAAAGCTTTTCTCAAGATAACTTAGGTACCTAGACCAATGAATGATTAATAGGATGTTGGAAATTCGTTTATTGAATTATTCATATGTTTCAGTATGTCAACAATAACAAGCACTTTTCAGATTGAATTAAAGAGGCTGCCGGAATGTGCTCTAGAGAGGCTGCTAGAGAGGAGGAGGTCGTGGGGGGAGCTAGGAGGGAGCACTGGAGGGAAGCGAAGAGTCTGAGGATGCAGCGAGTGCTGCCGTGAGTGTGGAAGTTGGGAGGCTCCTTGTAAACAATGACTGTAACTTTCACGGGGTGACTAATATCCTGGACGAAGACGTGACGATGTCAGGATTTTCCACCTTGACCAAAGAAATGAACTCCGTGTCTTTGAATCTCAGTGCCTCCGTTCTTTCCCTGAGTTGAGATGAGCCTTTCTCTCTGAGCTAAAAGAGTTGTTCAGTCTTTGGGAAGGGCTGCTTGGTAAATGATCATCACTGAAGGATTGACAGCGGGGCAGAAAGTCCTTGACGTAACTTGAGCCCCTGGGGGTACTGTAGAAGGACTTGCTGGCTGAAAGGGTAACTAACGTCTTTTAATGTGGCTCAGGCTTAAAAGGATCCAGGGGGGTAGAGACAGGGTTGTCTGCACCTGCATTAATATGGTACCCACTAGCTACGTGTGGCCATCAGCCACTGAAATCTGGCTGTGGTGAGGAGGAGCTGACTTTCAAATTTATTTAATTCTTAAAATTGATACTTGATTAATTATTGGAAAACTTAAATATGTTTGAAAACAACTTGAGCGTGTGCGTCTGCTTTTTAAACTGTAAATGTTATAAAGTCTAAATACAGATTAAAGATTTCTGATGAAAGCTTGTTCAAATTGCTATGTGTTGTAAGTGTAAAATACACCCTGGATTGCAAAGACTTAGGACAAAAAAAGAAAGTAAAATATCTCATGAATAATTATTGTATTGGTAACATATTCAAATGGTAATATTTGGGATATATCGAGTTAAATGAAACATTGTTAAAGTTAATTTCACCTGTTTCTTTTTTAATTTTTTTAAAACGTGGCTATTTAGAATATTTAAATGACATATGTAGCTTGCATTTTACTTCTTTTGGACAGTGCTGCTGTAGAACATCGCTCCTTTTGATCCAGGGGTTAATTTTAAAAGAGATGACTGCATGAAATCCAGTTATTTCGTGTTCGTCGACCATCTCCTTTCCTCTGCTATTTTCCACATGGAGATTTGGGGACCCCAAGAATTATTATCACAGTGCCTGAGACCTAATGGTGACCCCTTTCTGGATCCTATGCAGGAAGTGTGCCCTACTCAGGACGGTCAATAAAAATGTGCAGGGTGCGACAAGGGCTAGTGGGGGCATCATGGGAAAATCTCGGTACCTACACATCTGGCTATGGCTGCGTTTGTCAGAGGCTCCTGGGCATAACTAGGATGTATCAGAAGAGTGGGTAGGTAGCTCAGTAACTGTTGGGACACCTGGTGGCATCTTAGTGATTCCACTCACCACTCACCTTTGTTTATTTTCTCTTCCTCCTTCATTTACTTTCTAACTCCTCGTAGCTCCACTGAAGGTGATAGGGCCCACAAGGCTGCTGACCTCTTTCCTCTGAAAAAAAGTATATTGCTGACCTGACTAGAGATAATGCTTTCTTCGGGGTTTGGTTTGGTCTAATGAGATTCAGTAATGGCCCTGGAAGGGTCTTAGGGGCCATTTAGTACTCCCCCCTCATTTTGTAGATGACAGGCTGTCAAGTACCTGACCTAGGACCATACCGACAGAGGCTGGGATTAAACATACACTTGTTGATAACCTGTGTAGAGAACCTGGGAAATGAAGAGGTTCATCAGTTGATTGAGCAAATATTTGTTGAGCCTGCTCTTTGTGGAAAGGACGGTGACTAGTGTTGAGAAGAGACATGAAGAAAACAGTCTGTGAGTTTAGGAACGGGACTATGGATTTGAGGAAATGAGGTAAACAGTGCCAAATTAAATGACAGGATAAGAGGCAGCACTCAATAATGGGCGCAGAGCCACTGTGGTGTGGGTCCCAAGTGGAAATGGCTTCATTTGCAGTCCCTGTTCATGAGGAATAGAAGCTTTTGGAATGGTGGACTCTCCAGAAAAGACGAGTGTGATTGTGCTTCTGGAATGGCCCGAAGCTCTAGAGTAGGAGGTCAGTGCAGGTCTGTGGTCCCCGCCGGCCCCCATAGCTGTCTATTAAGGGAATCTGAGAATCAAAGACCCCGCATTTTTCAGTGGCGGTGCTGCAGTGCTGAGGAAGTCAGAGATGAATTAGACAGTCAGGGTTTTCAGAGATGGTTAGCTAGGGGTGGATCATTTGGACTAGTTATCTAAAAGGTATACTGCAGAGGTGAAATCAGAATAAAACTGACTTGTGAGCAGACTAGAACACCCGAGATCTGGGGGCGGAAATGGAACCCAGAGCAAAATCATGGAGTAGACAGTTGGACTGAAAGTGTGTGTGCTGAGTTGCGTGTAAGGGAAGAGGCCCACATGATAGAATGGATGGGCTGGTCCATTTATTTGTAAATTTTTTGTCTCCTGGAGCCTTTTTCTCCTGAAACCCCTGTCAACAAGAGTGCAAAAGCTTGTTCCTCTTTCCCTCCCTTCATTATCATGTACATGGCTGCTGTGATAGGGGTTTTCCTCCAGATGGACCTACTAAGCGTATCCAGCGTGAGACCAGTTAGAGGCCAGTGCTCAAAGTGGGTAAAACAGGAACACGTTTTTATCATTACTTTGTAATTACTCTCAGTCAATGCTTCTCCGCAGAACTGGGATAAAGTTTGCACAGGACAGTGGTCCTTGGCTTTTTATTGCGTTTTTAGCAAATTTCTTTCTCCTTAAAAAAGAAAGAGATCTGTAACCCCCTCCCTCCTGGTTTCCTTCTTAATCTTTGGCATAAGTTAGCTTTTAAACACTTAGTATAGTAAAGGTTTGCAATAAAATACAGGTATACATTCTCTGTACTTCTGACAAAGCAGTAGTTGACATTTGAGCATCTTTTGTTGACAGTACGTTTTTATAACATCACACTTTGGTCAAATTTGCACATTTTATAATGTCGCTGAGTGGGATTATGGCTTTCAAGTAGGAAAAAAAATCACACTTTAGTTAAAGAATGGTGGATTTAAATAAACCTATTTAAAGTATTTTAGTTTTTAAGTATTTTCAAATATTTTGCATTGCCAGCAGCTTGCAATGGTACCTCCAGACATTTAATATATAGTGTTCACTTAAAGGTTCAAAACCGTCTTTTCATTTTCAATCCCTAGAGAAGAGGGCTGTGACATGTTTTGTGTGTACATTTCTACTCTACAAGATTTAAAAGCAAGTTCTTTAGTATGCTACTTTGACAGAAGTACTCGATTTTCTAGCTAATAATATTTGGTGCATGCATCACGAAGAAATTGTTCTCAGTTGTATCATTTTGATCATGGAAGAACTGAGTTTTGTATCAGTTTGATCTCTGGAGGAAAACATTTAACATCGCTATTTTCTTTTTCCCTCTCTTAGATTTCAGGATACACGCAGACTGTAGCATGAGCACCTGCGGTCCTTTGTTTTAAAATAAAAACAATTTGATTTTTATTTAAAAAAAACTATTGCAAAAGAAATGTTTCTGATAGATTTGGTTTTTTAAAAATGCACATTTATAAAGAATAATTTCCAAAAAGAAACAAAACTTACATTTTTGAAGTGTTTATTTATTAGTATTTATAAAATATAATTCTGAAAACCTATTTTTTCTTCCTTAAAACAGCTTTAGAATTACTCTGAAAGAATATTAATTTAAGTAACTGTTCACAGAATAATGACAATTTGCTTTTTCTTACTTGGTCTTTTGGCTCCCTCCTGCCCCCATTTAGATAGAAAAAAGTGAAATGAGAGAAGAATAAGAAAATAAAGGCAATATCCTTTGGTTATCGTACCAAAAATGTTTAGTTGTGTGGCTTTGGTCGTGGCTAACAGAGTGAATTTCAGCTTTGCGATGCGGTACTGACGTTGCCTAGTTCATATTGAGACTTTCAGTTGCGCTGGTACTCAGTCTTAGTGAAGGACAGTCTGATGACTGCCAAGTGTCTCAGGCTTGCTTATCTGTCCCCAGCCTTACCCAGCCTCCAGGATCTCAGAGTGAGTATACCTCTTTCCAAAGCCGACACAACTTGTGGCCGGGAAATGTTAGGTGGTAATCTTTTTATCCTTTTTGATGGATCAGCTATCTAAAATTTAATTCTCAAATAATCACAGTATCTTTGTTCATGTAACAGATGTTTATAATTTGGGTGAAAATATGCAACTATTTCCAGGAAACTTAAGTTAGGGGGAATCCAACTTTTTTTTTAATCTTCGTTGCCCTCTCGTGTTTCAACTCTGTATTACATCAGCTGGCTCAGACGGAGCCAGTGACTTCCTTATCTTTTAGATATTTTCGCACTTCAGAGAATGTTGTTTTAATTGGTGTGTAGGTGGGTGTTTCGTTGGATATGACTTTTCTGAAGATAAGGTCAGTTTCGTAGTGCGTGGAGTTCATAGTTGAGCTCGACTCACCATACTCTCTTATTTTTTGACTCTTGATCTGAAGAACTGATTCATCTATCTGACTTATTTGAAGTACAGTGCTGATATCTAATTTGCATATAATGAGTCTTCGAAACTGAGCAAATGCCTAATTGAAAACATAATTATTTTTCAAATATCTGTCAAATTCCACTCATATTGAAATAACTTGAGACCTTATGACTGACGTGGAAAAAAACCGAGTGAATCATGGTTTTAATAAGTTGATATTCTGAAGCCCGAATTCCAATTTCAGAATCTTTTTGTACTTTTTATTAGAAGTAAGAATCATCCCTGAAATGACTCCAGGATACCTCTCATAGGTACAGATTATTTCAAAGCAAGTGAGACGTACATGTTGACTTTTTTAAAAAGGCATTTGAGAGGTGGCCAGGATGCTTGCACCACCATAACTGTGGAACTGACAGACTAACTATAGTGAAAACACCCTGCAGATGTGCTAAATATGTCATCATCAGTGTTATCAATTTGAGTACACTCTTAGCACTCAGAACAAGAACAGTAAGTCATTTTTTTGCTAATGTGCATTTCTTCGTAACGCGTAAAACCGCCACTATTTTCTGCTTCATGATCTGAGATACTGAGAAAACTAAAAATCTTAAGCAGCAAGTGGATGTTTTCAGAAATGCTTTTGTTTGTGTAAATGTGTAAACTGAATGTCCTGTCGATGGAGTTGATGGCCAGGTTGGACTAGAGAAAGCAAGCACTGGGCTCGCTCACTGACATGGGTTTGAGCCAGGTCCGCCTAGGGTAACGTAGGGTGTGATATGTAAATCACCTAACCTCTCTTAGAATTTTATCTTCTATCTGTAAAATGGGCTGATGATATCTAACCTATTTCCAGATTCCTTTTTTGGTGAATTAATGAATAACTCATGGACAGTTCCGTAGGGTTCTTGTGAAAACCAAATGAACAAGCACTTAGAAGAATACTGAATGGAGGCAGATGTGAAGTGTCATGGCTATGTTGGATCAGGAGCACTCGGAAGGCATGGACCATGTCTTATTTCTCTTCCATTCCTAAGCATATAGAAGAGGTCTTGGCACCTAGCAGTCCCTCAGTAAATATTTATTGCATGAGTGAGCGAGGTCAGGGAGATAGCAAGTCCAAGCGTGGAAGAGATACACTGTGAAACATAGCTAGGAAGCTTACTGCATATTGTGTGTATTATCAGAGCAAAAGCCTCATCGTCGTCATTAATATGTATAAATCGTGTGTTCGTCTTTCATCCTGATATAATTCAGCTGGTCCTTTTAATATTTCAGCCTCACCCCTTGCTGGGCTGTGACCCTATTCTTTCTTCTGCTTCCTGACATCCCGAATCAGAAGCGCATCTTGTTGTCCTTCACTTCATGGGGAGCCTTCGGAGGGACTCGTGCAGCTGCCCAGAAAGGATGCCGCCGGCCAACACAGTGACTGACAGGCTGCCCTGGCTCAGTTATCACAGTGCTGATGCTGTCAGTTCTAAAGGTACAGTACTGTGATAACTGAAGGATGGCAGCCAACTTGCCTTCTGTCACGGGAGTCCCATGGTGCGGGAAAGGAAGACAGAGGTGAAAGAGGTGTGTGAAACGGGGCGCGGGCCCTTCCTACCCTATTTCCATATTGTGCCTCCCCTAGAGCATAGGGAGTTTATTCCCCCCATCTTTGCCGTGTTTTGTAACATGGGGATAAAGAGGACTTGGCTAGTTGTGTGCACAGGAGTGTGAAGACTGCTGTAGTGAGCAGACGTATATTGAGATCTTCGGAACTTTTAGGAGACTGATATTAGGTAAGTACTACGTGTGAATTAGTATTTCTGGAATGATATTCAGAGAAATGTGGGCCATTTTTGTAAATGTAAAAGGTAACCTGTTTAGAACAGCTCGACACTTGTTAAAATTAGCTGTTCAAAATTAAATTCATCTGAAATGGGGAGAGAAAAAAGCCCTGCATGTTGAACAATATTGATATTATTGCACGAATAAAGTGGCATCTTTGTGTTTAAGGAATGCATGGGGACATGTCCTGTTTCTTTCAGGAACGTAAAAAATACTTAGAGTCTAGTCTAATTCAAAAAATAGTTGAATACCCATGTTATGGCTGCTGCTGTTACCTTTACATGAAAATAAAATGTAAATAATTGTATCAAGCAGTTAAGGACCACTCTGCAATGACATCTCGAACAAATTGATATCAGGGACATGAAGCCGTACATGCCAACCCTACGTCGGGTTTGCATAGAAGACTAGGAAATGAACAGAGCATGCCGTCTTCAGCCCGCATCCTGCTCCAGAGAGTACTGTTGGGGTGGGGGTGAGGTGATTAGAGAACCCAGGATGTCCCGCGTCTGTCCTCCCTTCAGACACCTCAGGAAGCCGTGCTCGTGGAGCAGCGGCAGACGGGAATCAAGGTGCGTGACCTCAGCCTGTGTTAGATCACACTCCCCTGCAAGGCTTAGGTAACTTCCTGTGGTTTAGGCTCAATGCCTAAACAGAGACCTCTCCCCTCTTCCCAAACTCATGTCTGTATCTGGGAGCCTTACCGCCCCGTGGATGGCTGATGACTGTAGGAACCCAAAGCAAGCTGAGCTGAGCTCAGGCCCTGCTTGGACCTGCCTACCGCAGGCCTAGAAGAGCCAGGGAAGGGAAAACCCTATGTATGACCTTTTAATGTTCAGAAACCTTACCCCAAATCAATGCAGCCTGGTCGAGATCTCAGACTTGGGCCATTTGTGTTACCAAGAGAGTGAAGGAAAAGGGACTGGAGGTGAGTAGAGAAGCCCAGCCTGCCTCCCCATCCGGAGAAGATCAGTCTGCCCTTCACGTATGAGCTCAGGTGTTCCTGGTCACTGTGTGTGGTCGCCCCTTCACACAATTCTCTGTAGCCTCTCTTCCCTCCCCTTCTCTACCCGAAGAGGGACCATTCCTAGGAGTGACCACTTGAGCCACACCTTCTTGGCCCTGGATCATTGTTTTCCACGTGGCAGTGACCACGTGATAGCCCAGGAGCTTCCCGTGCCTTCGTACATTCAGAATTTCTCTAAACTTCAGGCTGGACAGTGATTAATAACAGGGATGGGGGGCTCTGCCCTGTTCCATGTTATACCACCAGGCCTGAAATTTCTCAGCGTTTTCTGCTCCTTTAAACAGAAAAGGAATTTCTGATGGAAACCCTGGAAGAACTTCTGAGAGGGGAAAGTTCTGGGATTGGTGAATTCTCCAGTAACTTGAAACACTCCTAAGTTTTAGTGTTATAGCAGGTGGAAAAAAAAGTACTCCAGGGAGGGATGTGTTGTGCAATCGTTGGCCTTGGTGAGAATTTCAGCACCTTCCCCGATCTTCCTGTTTTCCCGTTACTAGTTTCATAAAAATTCAGGTTTTGTACTTAGCCGGCCCTGACCCCAGGCTCCACACCCAAGCCTGTGGGATGCTGCAGAGTCAAGTGGTGGGCGGAGTGGGGAACAACCCCTGCGTTTCTGCAGATGGAGGCGCACTCAGTCCCGCCTCCTGTCAGCAGGAAAGCTTGAGGCCAGGGCCCCGGAAGGCTTGCCTAGGCTGGAGGTCGTTGGCATCCTTGAGGCAGTTCATCGGTGTAAGGCGTACCAACAGGTTAGGTGAGAGGCGATGCAAGAGAAATCTGATTTCCACTGCTTTGTTTAAAACACACACAATGTGTGTTTCATTGGGGTATTCATCGCGTGCTTTGGTTTGGGTATGTGAGAATGGGAAGAATGGAATTAAACATAGAAGGATCATGTGATCCAGCAATTCCGCCTCTGGTTCTATACCCGAATGAAGGGACTCCAAACAGATATTTGTACACCCATGTTCACGGTGGCATTACTCACCACAGCGGAAAGGTAGAGGCAACCAGAGTGTCCATCAATGGATGAATGGATAAGCAAAATGTAAATTATTCAGCCTTCAGAAGGAAGGAAATTCTGACACATGCTACAACATGGATGAACCCTGACGAGATGCCAAGTGAGAGAAGCCAGACACAAAAGAACAAATATTGTGTGATTCCTCTTGCATGAGGTTCCTGGAGTTGTCAACTGTATTGGGCCAGAGAGTGGAATGGTGGTTGCCTGTGGCTGGAGAGAGGGGGGAGTGGGAAGTGCACGTTTAATGGGGACACAGTTATTGGGGGAAAATGAAAACATTGAGATGGATGGCAATGGTTGCACAGCAGCATGAATGTACTTAGTGCCGCAGAACTATACGCTTAAAAATGGCTAAAATGGTAAATTGTATGTATATTTTACCACGAAAAAAAAGCATTCCCGGGTAGTAGCACTGTTGCAGCCAACAACAGGATTTAGATTGCTCTCGTCTTGAGACAGTCTTTAGTGTGAAGATAACTGTGATTTCAAGTAAGCACTTAAGATGTAATTCCCGTGTCTTTATGCATTTAAAATTCTCTAATCTGTAGACTGTTAGACATATTTCCAGAGTTTCTGACATAGCATAGCTTTGAAGTTTTGTAAAATATAAAGAAAGCTGAGTATAATAACAGTGACAGTACTAAAAGCAGAATCAGAAAAAGCCTCAAGAAGAAGTCACGAAAGGGGGCCAGCCTGGTGGCATATTGGTTAAGTTTGCATGTTCCACTTCGGTCGCCTCAGGGTCGTGGGTTAGGATCCTGGGCACAGAACTAGCATTGCTCATCACTCCGTGTTGTGGTGGCATCCCATGTGAAGTAGAGGAAGATTGGCACAGATGTTAACTCAGCGTCAGTCTTCCTCAAGCACAAAGAGGAGGATTGGTAACAGATGTTATGTCAGAGATAATCTTCCTCACCACAAAAGAGGAAAAGGAACGTCATGGGGCATCTCTTGCTGGCTTTATGCCTTTTCTGGTGAAATTGGGTGACTCACTGGACCTCTGTTCTCCAGTTGCCTCCTGTGCCCACCACTTTGGAGTCATGGTAAAGATGAAGTTATATGTACACATATGTATTATATGAAGTTATAAATATATATACACATATATATAAATATATATACAAGCGTATGTGTATGTAAGACCACTTTGATGACTAAAGCAGCTTTTCAGATGTAGCACACTGTTTCTTATTCTCAAAATACAGAAATGCAATGTCTGAAACCAAAGGACAACATCAGTATTTTCAAATAAAGTTTTAAAAAACATCCTAATTGGACTTGCAACTCAAGTATTACCAGCTTCCTTAAAAGGAGCACACTAGGGCTTGCTTTCAGTCGTGAAAGATTTTTCTATTCATTATGTTTAAATTTGAAAATAAGGAAAGAACAAGCATAGAGACTAGAAATAGCGTGAACCTTCTCTAAGGCATCATGTGTTTTATTGGCCGTGGGTGGGAAGCATTCATCTGTGGACCCTGTCTATGTCACCAAGCCTTCGGTGGGGGTCGTGCTTTGGAATCAGCTTTTAGTTGTAGCAATAGCCGCCGCCAGGTCCCATGTAGCATTCTGTTGTTTTCCCCCCACACATGGTTGGAGCTGAGAGCGAATTTTTGTCCCTGCCACTCCAGTTGCAATTATTTTGCTATGCCTAGTACATTTTTAGCTTCTCTCAATAACCAGCCAATTATAAATGTGCCACAAATTTCTCTATACCTTTCTTAAACTGATTTAGTTTTTCCAGATCAATTGCCTTTTTGAGACAAGTGCCTTGTGTTTCTATGCTTCACATAGGGGATTTTTTTTCTCCTAAAACTTGCTTCCTTAGAACTGTGTTAATATTTACACGGGCTGTCCTCGTCTAACGTAGCTCGTTCTCACTGTCACCAGTGAAGTTCATCTTTCAGCACACGATTCTTCGTTAAGTGTGAGCAGGGTAAAGTAAGGTAAAGTAAGCTGGTTCCATCTTGCTTTATGCATTTGGGCTGTTACTGTAGTTTTCCACGCAATGAGGAGGGGATGGATGGTGATGTTAAAAAGCGGGGAGACAGAACAGTTCCAGTTTGGTCGGTGGGAAAGTTGTTTTCATTTGCTGCTGCTGTCTTTGTAAATGAAACTCCAGCCATACGACTTAGACTCCCATTCCTTGTCGTTTTGTTTTTTGTTTTTTCACTTTGAAAATGAGTATCTTCGGACCAGGAATATCTTAGGGTCAGTTAGGGGTAGCTGCCTGGAGCACTTTGCCAAGGAGACTTCTGAGGCTGCGTGTGGACTGCACAGAAGGGCGTGCTCTGACCGCCCATCCTCGTCCGCCTGTGCTCAGCCGTCGGCGTCTGTCATGGGCGTCACACGGAGAAGCAGAGGAACATCTGTTGGCCCCTTTCTAGAATACAATATGTGATATTCTTGTTAGGATACAGGTTTAGATCCTCTGGGAAAGCAGAAATTCTGGGAGTAATGCTGATAAGGACTCGATTTCTTGGAATTAGGAATGTAAACACCCTTTTTTATGGGAAGGGCATTACAGACCTTTAATGCAAACCTCTACTCGTGTAATGTGAAGTGTTCCATCTCGACCTAAGTCTTTGCAATCCTCATTTATTATCATTCGCTGATTTCTATGAAAATCCTGACTCACCTATCAGGTGGGAAATTATCCTAAAATCACTGTGCTAATACCGTAAAACTTGCCACTGTTTAGTCAATGCATTTTGGGCAGTCCTTTGCATAATGTGTATATGTCGACTTTTGTTTAAGTAATTGGATCAAATAGCCAGAAGAGGACTTTCCTCTTTCCTTTTTCCTTTTTTTTTTAGTTGACAGGATTATTTGCTTGAGATGAGTCAATATTTGGTGAGTGCCTGTGTATCAGCCACTCATTTCATCCTAAGTCAGATCTTCAAGGAGCAGAAGAGTTCTCCACGTTTCACAATGAAGAACCTGGTGAGCCAGTCCTGGTGGCCTGGTGGTTAAGCTCAGCATGCTCCACTTCACTGGCCTGGGTTTGGTTGCCAGGTGCGGACCTACACTGCTCTGTTAGCCATGCTGTTCTGGCAGCCCACATACGAAAAAAAAAGAAAAAAAAGTACAGGAAGATTGGCACGGATGTTAGCTCAGGGCGAATCTTCCTCAGCAAAAAAGCAAAAAAAACAAAACAAAACAAAAAAAACCTGAGGTGGCTCACAGAGGGTCCCCATGCCGTGCAGCTGGTAAGTGGAAGAGCAAGGCTGGGAGGACAGAGCAGGAAAGCGTAAGAAACCAAGTCAATATACATCACTCCAGCTTGGCTCTTGGATGTTGGTTAGTAGGTGAGGCTTTGAAAGGGCATGAGACTCGGCAGATGTGAAAGTGCTTTAAAACTCACCACCACACACCCTCCCTCCGCATCTACTCGGCCTCCTGATGCCTTCTAGGCTGCGCAGCTATAATTACCTTTTAAAATGCAAATTTGATCTTGGCACCACTTTCTTTTAAAACCCCTGCTGGCTTCCTTTACTCTTGGGATCAAGACTACTGTCCTTAACCTGCCCCACCAGGCCCCGGGCTTCTGGTTCCCACCCACCTCTCTGGGCCCATCCTTGGTCCAGGGAATCAAACCTCTTTCTGCATCAGGTGTCTGGGACACCCTACCATTCCCTTCATCTGGTTCTCTCCTACCTTCAGTTTCTGAGACCCCTCCCCTGAGGCCCCCAGCTGTGTCCTCTCTCCTGGCACTGCTCTTCCTTCGGAGCACTTGTCGCAGTTGAGTTATGTAGGTGAACGTGTGTGTGGTGGTGTGTTTAATGTCTCCCTGGATGGTGAGTCTGCGAGGGCAGGGCCCGTGGCTCCCCCCGCTGCCGTGTTCACAGCCTGACACAGCCCAGCACGTGGCTCACAGTAGAAACCTAACGTGGTGGGACACGCCGAGTGGCGTCTTTCCTGTTTTCTAAGAATGGGTGAGAAGAGCCCACAGCTAAAAACAAGGTGTTTAAAATCCCCACTTTTTTTTTTTTGGTCAGAGAACTACAGCTCTGTGGCCAGCGTTTTCCTGCAGAGCTTTTTCAAAAGGTGTCATTTCAGCAGAGCCAGCTCTCCAATTGCCCCCCTCCATCACCCATATGAGAGCGCTGCAGGAGACAGAGATGCCACCTCTGGAGGGACCTCCGTCAGAGAGAGGGACCGTTCAACTTGGAGATCATCTTTTCTCTGAAGATTGGTGAGCTGCCAACCCGTAAGGAGCTCCCCATGCCGGGCCCTGTGACGCTGAGAGCAGGAATAGGGGCAAGGGAGGGAGGAAGAGCTGCCATATTTAGTGGGACACGGATGTGAGGTTTCTCGACGCCATGGTCTCAAGCAAGCCCATAGGAGGTGCCTTGGGACGTGAGCTTTCTGACTAGCGCCCCACAGGAGAGCACCCCCACCCCAACCTAGGAGTGGACCCAACCTCTCAACCAAGAATTAACAGATGCCCTCTCAGGGGCTAGTGGGGAGATGGACGCCATCCTGAAGGATGGGCCTCTGGCCAGTGGGCTGGTCCACGTAGCAAGCCTTCTGGAACATCACGATGGGGTGAGCCGTCGTGCTCATGCAGAGCTTTTTTGGAGAATGTCGTTTCAGCAGAACCAGCTCCCAGATTCACTGTGGATGGTCATGAAAGGAAACAACAGGAGAGCCAGCAGGGGAGGAGGGAGTGATGGAGAGACCACCGCGCTCCGCCCCAGCCCCTGGAGGCACGGGCTCACCTCAGCTGGAGAAGGGGCAGGGCCCTGTGTTGAAAGTGGGGTTAAAGTCTTCATCAAAACGGGACGTTCAGCCACAGAAGCTGGGGAGAGGTCCATCTGAGATGTTCTTACTACTCGAGGAAAGGAGAGGTTAGAGCAGAAAAATAGGGTACTGGAAATAAAATCTCATGTCGTATTCTTCACTGAGTTGAAATTCAAAATAGTTAGGATTACTTGTGAAAAGGATAAGAGGACTATAAAATATCCCTTCTGATAGAAGGTTCATGCCCCTGTGTCTTTCCCTAGTAAGCCCCTCACCTGCTGCTTCTAACCCGTGCAGGAATGGGAATACCAACTGAGTCTCGACACTTCCAGTGGCCTGTTGACTCCCCCTACTGTCCCCTCTGCTTCTCCAGGAAGCAGAAGGCAATTGAGTGAAACAGCGAAATCCAATAAGGAAGTTCCCGCATTACTATCTCCTGGCACATTTATCTGAAGGAAACTTGCATGAGGGTAGGTAAGGGTTTATCAAGGACACCTCAAGGTTATACCCAGTGGAGGGAGGCCATGAGACAGCGTCTTTGACCATTCTGCTTTCTGACCAGTAGATTCACTAGAGCGTACCAATGTGGAGCCAGCTGACTTAAAAATCTCAAAAACTTTTAGATGCCCTTGGCTTGAATAACATCAGTCCTATTTAGAAATCAAGTTGTACAGGACTGACAGGAACCGGAACCGACTTCCTAGTTGTAAATCCCATCAGTATGCTATCAAGGAAGGGAACCCTGGAAATCATTGGCTCCAACGTTTTTCAAACTGTAGGTTTGAAATCAATTAAATGTGTCTTGACCAGCATTTGAAAAAACAGGATGGAAACTATCGGAGTGTAGCATGTGGCAAGGACAATATTGCCTTGGGAAACCGGGCAGCTGCCTGTGTGAGTGTGCGTGTGCGTACTGAGACACAAGTGTGTTTTTCACTCTGGGTTTCAGTTAAGTTCACATTTCACGATGTAGATCTTAGATTCTAGATTCTAGTTCATAAGTCGTTGATCTAGAAGTTAGATACTAGATTCTAGATCATTTCATTATGTGTTGTAAACTTTGGAGCTAAAACCCAGAACAATGAAGACACTTGTCTAAGGCCGGTAGGAACAGAGTGGAACTAGGTCCTGCGTCTCAGCCTCCTGGTTAATGTTCTCCTGTTCTCTGGGCCTGGAGGGAACAGCCAAAGTAATAGCTAATATTTAGTGAGTGATGACTATGTGCTGACTGCCGTGCTCAATATATCATCTTATTTCTTGGGGAACCGGGTAAGTTGGCTTTGTGTCTTTTTTCAAGTAAATATTCATGGCTAAAGAGTGACTTCGGTCAGTGCTGCAGTCCATTGTAAGATTAAGTATGGAAGTTGTGAGTAAACATTTAGAATTTTTATAGCAATTTGACAAAATACTTTTATGTCTGTTGAATCCAGTAATAAAAACATTGGCTTGCATTTTATGTCTTTAAAGAAATTTCTAGCAATTAATATTTATTGTCTTTTATAAAAGCATCAGTCCCTGATGTATTGCAAATAAGAACAGACTGGTCCCTCAGCACAGATAGTTTGAGAAGCACTGACTGAGACCCAGCAAAGCCAACACCCATGTCCCTGATGCCTCTTTCCTCCTTTTGAAGTGCCAGGTGGTCATAGCTATGCCCAGAAGGCACAGGTCGTTGGACACAAACCCCCTAATAGAGAGAAGGGGTCACTGTGCTATCTAGAGGGAGTGGGGACTTCCAAGTCTACAAATAGCTCCACTCATCTTGGGGACGGCTGGTGGGAAAGGCAGTAACACCAGTAAATGCCCCAGAGCTTTCATTTACTACAGAACTTGCAGACGTGGGATGTGAGTTCTGCTTTTTCCCCTCTGGGAAAGCAGAAAGAGCTCCTTCCTTGTAAAGCTGTCCCCACGAGAAGAAGTTCCACACAGAGCAAATTAAATTCTCATTTCCCAAGACTCTCAGAGTGGCAAGCGGCAGAGGGCCGGTGCTGCCGAGGTCCCCGGGGAGCAGGGCTGCTTCCAGGGAGCCCGGTGCCTCTCCTCGACGCACAGGCCCTGGGCAGGGAGGCACACCTCGTAAATCCCGTTGGACTGCTTTTTGGCTAAGCCCTCAGATTCATACAAAGAACTGTTATGAGTGAATCAGTGTCTTTATTTGCGTCTTCTGGAGCTCTGAAGACTGCAGCCAAGGCGTTAGCAAGGCTGAGCATGGACTGAGCACTTAATCAGTTGAACGCTTCCTCATGTTTTCCTGGTTTGTTCTCATAACAAGTGACCTTAGTCCAACTCCTAGCAACACATCATTGTGGAATGTTCCCTCCTGAGGAATACCGCCTTGTTTTTTCATGCTGCGCACACTGAAAATCTCTGAGAGTTCGGATGAGTTTGTTTGGACAGTGATAATAGTAATGTAAGTAGACTGTACCTGCTGTGCTCTTGGGGCTTGACATGTGTTACTGCCAAGTGTCACACCCTCCCTGGTCAAATGGGGGGAAAATCAAGGCTTGGGAAAGTCAGGTCACTTACCTGGCGTTACTCAGTTCAAGCTCCGATGCCCGAGTTTCTAAATTTCCTACAGATTCTTCACAGCATCCTTGCACAAGGGAGACAATGCCAGAACTCAAGCGTCATGACATTTTCATTGATTCTCTTCTACCTGAAAACACTACCCGGATCCACTTCCTTAGGGTTTTGGCTTTGAACGCACGGTAGCTCTTCATTAACTGCGAGTGGGATGAGGCATTTAACGACAGGTCCTGCAAGCTCAGAAGGCCTCATGGGAGAATCAGCTGACGTTGGTTGAAGACGTTGTGCTGAGCCTGTCCATGCTCTGATTTTTACCCTTCTTCTCTTACTTAATCCTTCCAGAGAACCCCCTCCCCTGTCTGTCCCTGTCCTGCTTTTTGTCTCACAGCGCCCTTACCTCCTGTGTTCCCGCCAACACTTCAGGGCACTTGCTGTGTTTCTTGTGCCTCTCCCCATGGACGTAAGCTCCATAAGGACTGTGTGCCTTTTGGCTCAATGAGATAAGCCCCCAGCAAGTAGAACCAGGGCTGGTACATAATAGGTGTTCAAATATTTGTTGAATTAATGAACAGTCCTTGTAGGTAAATATCACTATCACCCTCATTTTACAGATAAGGAAACTGAGGTTTGTGGTCTTAAAGAATTGGAAGCAGTTATTTTTTGCTTCAAAGTCAGTTGTTGAATGTTAGTGGTAAAATAGCTTCCTTTCTCCACTATATTGTAGGAATGAAAAATTTAATGCAAAAAAGAGGTTGGTTGGGCGCTTCAGGTGCCCTCCTTAGAGTAGATAAGCGGGATGTATTTGTTGAAGACAGGTATTGGCTGTCTCATCTGCAGTAGTAACTATAGCTGGTGTGAAGGTAAATAAGGTACCTTTCTCTTCTCTCCTGTTGCCATGCCCCCAAGATTTATCACCCAGCGAAGGAGAAGGCTCACTTAGATGACTCCCTTCTGTTGAGGCAGCTGTGGGCTGCTCATGGGATAGAACTTCAGAGTTGTAAGGGACTTGGGAGTCTAGCTTAGCTACCGTCCATCCACCCCCTCCCCCAACGCTCCATGCCAGATTCTGGGACTCAGGTCCTCCTTCACTGGACAGCCTGTTCCCTTGATTGACAGCTGGGTTGTCATTGGATGGTTGCATCGTCAAAAAATTCTTTGTATTGAGCTGAAATTTATCCCCAGGTAATTTGTACCCATTGGTCTTTCTGCCCTCCGGGGAATGACAGAATAAATGAAATCATCCTCTCACATATCAGCCCTTCAAATATTGGTTCATTTGTACTCATTCTTAGGTTTCTCTTGTCCTAGTCCCTCAGACATTCCCCGTGTGGCATCTTTCCAGTCATTTTCCCATCCTGCTTGCTCCCTTTGACATGCTCTCCATCTGGCTCACGTCCAACTTAAATGTGCTGCCCAGTCCTCCAGGTGTGATGTTGGGGTTGCAGCCATTGTTTTTTGGCAATCACACCACCCACTTGGCTCATCCACATCCCCAGAGTCCTTTAGTATGGACCATTGTAGAACTCTGGTGGGAAGAAAGTACTGTGCAGATGGGACTAAGGATTACTGACCATTATGAAAAGTAATAGCGATGTCCATGGGTACTCTGTCCTCCTCTGCTCTGTGACTCCTTCTGCCACCCCCACGACAGGATAAGAGCAACCATTTATTGCATTCAGACTCTGTCCAAGACACTGTGCTAGACTCATACTTCCTATCAACTTTCTAAGTCACATTTGTAGACATTGCTAAACTCTACTTTCCACTTGAGCTGGAATCAGGAAAGATTAACTAATGTGCTGAAGATCACGTAGCTGTAATTGTGGAGCGTGGGTATGAATCTGTCTGACTCTAAATCTCAAGCTTGATAAGGTACATTTCCAGGAGCTACAAAGAAGGTAAGCTTAGCTGTCCAAGGCTCCTGTTCTCGTTCTCTCTGAAAAACATGCCCAGGAAGATATTTTAGAGGAGTTATGATGTCTTCTTCCTATTCTTCTAAGAAGGAAAAGAGGAAGGATCCGAATTATTCTGTTTCTACTCTGTGCCAGCTGTTCCATATCTGTTTATCTCACTTAGTCCTAAGGACAATTCCATGAGGAGGGCCCTGTTGTCATTTCCATTTTAAGGTGAGGAAACCGTGGCTCAGAAAGGATAAAGCTTGATTACTCACACAGCAACCTGGGTCCAGGGACAACATGCTTTCCACCACGCTATGCCGTTTCTCAGGAAAGGTTTTCAGCTCAGCTCTAATGGCCTCTCTCCCAGAGGGTGTCTGGCTGGACTGTCACCCCCGTGATAGTCTCCCCTCTCCTGTCCAGCATTGTCCAAACTTAGTCACTTGCCAAATTACAAAGTGGAAAAGGAGGAAAAAAAACCTACAAAATTAGATGATCATTCATTATTAAAGGCCTCCTGTATTCATAGTTTTGAGCCAAAATCGGCCACAGAAGTGAGTTTAGGAAGGCGGCAGAAGTTAGAGCTGGGCTCCGATGGGGCTGCTCGTGCTCCCTTCCTCCCTGGTTGTAGGACCCCATGCGTGAAATCATGGTGAGTTCAGCACCTGATCATTTAGTGACGCTCACTTGAGGGCTGTGGACCCGCCAGCCTGCAGACTGAATTAACTTACTTGCCACATCATGGCTACAGAAATTATTTATTTAGGGACCACTGGTAGGAATCTTGCCGGATTACTGTCTTGCCAGATCACTGACTAATCTTTGTGTTTGCCTAGAACGTAAGTGTTCACAAAATACTTTTTACTTACACTATTCCATTTGTTCCTCCCAATGACCTGGGAATGTAGGCTGGGCAAGGGTTCATTGCCTTGTTTTACAAATGGGGAATGAGGAACTCAGAGAGCTGAAGAGACTTGCTCTGAGCCTCACAGTCTTTACGGAGCAGACCCTGGACACCGTCCGTTCAAGCCGTCAGTGCTGCTCTTGCACTGCTACTCCTCTCTTGCACTGTCTGCCGAATTCTTGTACATCTCTGCCCTTGCCATTGGCCTATTGGCTGTGAACAGCTGCCAGCTGAGAAAGAACTGAGCTAGACCAAGCTGGAACTGCTCTTGTTTTCAAGCTCTACTTCCCAAGCCATCTGGTTGCTCTGACTTTCCACAAAACAGATGCGATGGCTTGCAGGTTGTCATCAATCTTCGCAGTCACTGGAAAGCCCAGTTGACTCTGCAGCGCCAAGCTGCTGTTAACGTTCTTTTTCCCCAGACGAGTACCTGTGTATTAATCCTCATGTCACACTAACCATTTTAAAAACTTACAACTACACTTAATTTCTCCAGGGTGGACAGTAAGCTGAGAAACTGCCCTGGAAGCGGCGGCTTTCCTGTGGGTTGGCTCAGTAAAGAACAGTGGACTTAGAGCTTGCTGTGCCCTTGGCCAGTGAGCAGGAGCAGCGATCTCCACACCACCCAGCTCAGAATCAAAGCTGCTGACCCCGCCCCCGTCCCTGTCTCTAACCTCTGGCAACCATTAGTCTGTCCTCCTTTCCCAAAATTTTGACGTGTCAAAAATATTATATAAATAGGATCATACAGTATGTGGCCTTTTGGAATTGACTTTTTTCCATTCAGCTTAATTCCCTGAAGATTCATCCCAGTAGTGCTATAGGTTTTTGTTTTTGTTTATTATCTAAAGTCCATACATTAAAATTTAAAAATTTTTATTTAGTTTTAATTAATTTTTTTCATTAAAGTCTATAGCCATGGTTACAGAGGCTAGCTGTGCCACTTCCTAGCCAAGAGATCATGTGGATTGCTTGATCTGAGACTACATATCCTGAGCTTTTTAATGAGCATAATAATTATACCTTGATGTTAGTTTGACTTTTTCAAGTTCCAAGAAGGAGAAGCATCCACATTCCCTTCATCAATCGAGGCTTATTGCAAAACAATGTCTTCTTTAGCCACAAAGTAACTCCAAGTCCTGGTATGTCAAGGAGGGCCATAAACAGCAGCCTTGTGCCTTATTTGGAGGGAAAGACATTAGAACCAATGATCCACCTTTTTTGTGACCCCCCGTCATTCATATTATCCAGGAGAAACGATCTGATTGGGTTGGTTGGCTATTTCCAGTAGAGAGAAACTGTAAGGGGCCACACCAAACCCCTTGAAGGGGTTGTCGTCTTGCAGATGCACTAGGAGAATCTATAGATGCTTCTGTCTGGCCATCTGTCGGAACCAGTCAAAGATGGAGGCTACCCTGGAGGTGATGCTCATGTCGATGGAGGTATTCAGGCTGAGGCTGATGGCCACGTACAGACATGGGACTAAAAGCAGAGAGCACAACCGACCCCTGCTTGAGTCCTCTGTAGACCTGGGGCAGAATTTGTTTTATTCTGCACGGTGAAAAATGAAAAGTACCCCTTCAGTCAGTGTTCTCAGAAGGGAGCTCTGCATTTGAAAGGCCCTAGGGCTTGACAGACCCCTATGAAGGACAGCTGTTTCACAAGGTAGTTGTGAGGAGCGCAGTTGAATGCTCAAGGGCACCTTTGGCCACCAGGAAAGGCTGTCCCGACGCTAGTGATTTCTCAGTCACCTGGCTTAACATGAATTCAAGTCTCATCTAAGTACCTTTTTGGTTATGTGCCACTGGAAAGTCTGTGTGTGAATGTGTGTTATTTTTTTAAGTAAGAAACCTGGCTTCTCATAACTAGAAAGGTTAAACAGGAAAATGAAAAAATCTATATATATGCACATATTTGCTTGTGTTTCTGAAAGGAGACAGTAGAGTTCAGTACAGAGCTGGAAACAAGGCCCCTGGTTCCTGAGCGATGTCTGTGCACACGGACGTAGACTCAGATGACAGCTTCTGGGTTTCTTGTGATAAGGGTGACGAAATGCCATCAGGTGAGGGACAAAGGTCAGTCACCAGGACATCCAGGGACCTGGACTGTGATACAGCCTCTGAAACAAACATTAACCTTTCAAAGCTTACAAGTTCTGTCCTTCCTCAGACTCCACATTTGAGAGGAATAAAGCTGCATCTTTGTATATTTAACAATTTCTGTCCTTTTCAACTTTCCAAACAAGACCTTCTTTTAGGTCAGGGTCAGACTGAAGGACATGCGAGGACCCCCAACCTGGGAGGAACCCCCGCCCCCAGCACTGTAATAGCTTGTTCCACTTGGCAGGGGTCCTCCTCCACTAGCTGAGGAGCTCCTGCTGGCTGCCACTGACCCCGTTCAGAAGCAAGGTCTTGGGGAGCACAGCCGGGGGCCCCAATGTTCCTGCACTTCCCAGTCCCTGAGCCTCCCAGCCGTGCCTGGCATCGCTGGGCAGTGACACTTTAGGGACGCCCAAGTCAGACTTGATGCTCCCTTTTCACGATGGGTTGTGCTGTCGTGACTTTGTGGGTCTGTGATAGGAACAGGAGCAGTGAGGTACGACTTTGCATACCCTCCTCACCCCACACCCACGTCCCGAGTGCCCCTTCACCTCCTGTGCTCCTTTTCTCCCAGGAGTTGCCGTATTTTCTTGTCTTTCATGATTTTTCAGTGAGCTCCACTAGAATGTGAGCTCTTTCAGGGCAGGGACTATGTTTTTTTCTTGGTTCCTCTGCCCCTGGCAAATGCTGAGCATGCTATCGGTGCTCTATAAATGTTTGTTGACGGAACAAAGAACAACCAGGATGCATCACAGGTAGGTGAGCGGGGTGGAGAAGGTCCTGGAATCTAGGTCACATGAGGAGCTGTGCGCGCGTGTGTGTGTGCACGTGTGTGTGTGAGGGCCGGGTATGGAGGCTGTGCTGGGCAGAATAATGGGCCCCCAAAGATGTCTACGTCTTAATCCCCGGACCCCGTGAATGTGTTACATTACGTGGCAAAAGGGAATTATCGTTGCAGATGAGATTAAGGTTCCTCATCTGCTGGCCTTAAAATGGGGAGATTACTGGGGTTATCCAAGTGGTCCAGGTAATCACAGGGTTCTTATAAGAAGGAGACAGGAGAGTCCAAGTCAGAGGAGACATGACGACAGAAGCAGAGGTTGGAGTGACATGGCCACAAGCCAAGGGATGCAGGCAAACTCTAGAAGATGGAAAAGGCATAGGATGGATTGTCACCTAGAGCCTGGAGAAGAGAGGCCTCCTGCTGACACCTTCATTCTAGCCCCGTAAGGCCCATTTCAGACTCCAGACCTCCAGAACTGTAAGATAATAAATTTGTATGGTTTTAAGCCACTAAGTTTGTGGCCAGTTGTTACACCAGCAATCGGGAACTAAGGCTCAGCTTGGAGTGGGGGGACTTCAGGAACACTCAGAGAGCTTGAACCTGGAGAAGGAAATGGCCACATGGGAGTAGCTCAGTCAGCATCCAGAGGGGCCTTCCCAGCTGAATCGTCCTGATCAGGGGAGCTGACCGTAGGATGAGAGTCGGTTAATAGGTCAGTAGGTCCTGCTGTAGGCCCCCAATAGTGAGTGCCTCCAAAACCCCAGAGAAACCACAGCAGAGCACCGCGCAGGAGGCGGTCAGACCGGGTCTGAGTTCTGTGCCACCTGGAACTGCATGGTCTCAAGTAAGTGATGCAGTGCTCCAAGCCACACTTTCCTTATCTGCAAACTGGGCATAAAGCTTTCTTAATGAGGAGGGAGGGTGGTTGTAAGGATTAAATAAGATAACGCCCGTGATGTCCTCAACATAATGCCCGTCACATAGTAAACAATAATTTTCTCTTCCTAAAAATACCCTTACAATCTTAGGAGCCTTTATAACCACAGTGTTCGAGGCCTCCGTCTCCTACACCCTGACGAGGTCACTTGTAGAGTCTGGTGAGTTCTGGGAACAAAAGTCAGAGAAGAGCAACCAGGATGGTGGAAAGACCCACATTTGGCTCATATAAAGAGAATGTCCAAATGAATGGGGATGTTTCACATGAAGCTATTTGAAATATCTTCGGGACTAGCTACATAATTCATGGGGTCCAATGCAAAATGAAAAAATGGGCCCCCTTGTTCAAAAAATTACTGAGAATTTCAAGATGATGACAACAGAGCATTAACCCCAGCACGGGCCCCTCTGAGCACACAGCCCTGTTGTTCAGTGCACACACGCAGGATGCCAGCCCTGAATATCGTGCTGTAGGAAGTGACACACTCACTCCAAGAGGCAGTGGCAACGACAGCAGTGAGATGAGCAAGTTCGAAGCATTGGAAGATGACGACGGTGGAGTCCCTGATCAGAATGAAGAAAAGAGCACATAGAAGGATGATGAGAAGGAAAAACAGCATAAGGCAGGAGTCAGGCCTGCAGCCAGAGCAAGGCTGTTGTCCCCGGGCCGCAGAGCATCCCCACAGTATGATACCCTTCCTGGTGCTCCAGGAGAATCCCAGCCGTCCCTCGAGCCCGCAGAGCTACGAGCAGAATGTCAAGCAGATTGGCCCCTTTGCCTCCATGGAGCATGTCTGCAGATTTTACAGGCATGTGGTACCTCTCTGGACCCTGACAGGCCACACTGACTTCCGTCTCTTCAAAGAAGGAATTGAGCCCATGTGGGAGGATGATGGACATAAAAATGGTGGTGGTAGATGATTTGGCTGTGGAAGGGCGTGGCATCCTGTTGCTGGGAGAATCTCATTCCGGCCGTGTTGGGGGACAGTTCGGGGTCAGGGAGGAGATCTGAGGGCCTGTGGTCTCCGTGAGGTTTCAGGAGGACAATATTTCAATATGGAGTAGCCTGGCAATAGCCTATCCACCACAACCCAAATCTGGACATGTGTGTGTGTGTCTGAAATGGAGGGGGGGGTCTCAAGCCAGTCCTTCCATCTGCTCTCTGAAGGGACGTCCCTGAGCCACGTGCTCCCTTTTTGCACTCATTCCTTAGGGACAGATTCTGCTAGACACTCTCCAGCATCACTGACTTTCTAAAGCAGAAAAATGGAAAACGTGCCTTTGTCGTAGAGAAACTTTGTGTTTTAATGGAGTCCTGTGGAGGGGACATCAGCCTTTCATTTTGCTCTGTGCTGTCCAGATGCCTCCTGGGCCTTGTGTGCGAAAGGCATGGGGACCAGGTGTATGAGCCAGAGCTGTCACCTGAAGAGTTCACAGTATTGTGCGTGTCTGCGCATCCAGGAAAAGCTTTTTGTTGGAGATCCCGGAATGGCTGTGAATGCCCTCTTCTAGCTCTGACATTCAATTATTGGCCCATTTTGTTTCTTTCTCTCCCCGCTTCCCCGAACCCACCCCTTGCTGAAAATGCGTTACTGATTTTGTGCGGCCTCCTGCCTCATGCCCGCCGGTCTTCCCTCCTGTGGCACTCTCCTTCCTTCTTAGGCACGGCGGCACCTAGAATTTTAACCCACTGGGCCACACTGGTTTCACCGAGGCGGCTTACAAGGGATTCCTGGGTCGATCAAACCAATGCCGATTCCGGTTTGATTAGGATTATAATGTGTGTTAGGTTAGCTAGATTCTAGGTTCCGAGTGTGGCATTTGGGGCTGAGAACAATGACTGAAATCGTTTTCCTGGAGGAGCAGGGCCTGTGTGTCCAGCCTGTCTCTGTGGGTTCTCGCGTGTCCCTCATTGAGGAGGGAAGTGGAAGGCTGGCTGTTGCCAGGCTCAGTGTTTAACGTGTGAATTCTGTGATCCTGAAAGTGGGACATCTGAAGGGAAGATGACCTCGATGGCTGGCTGCGCCTGTCTGCAGAGGTTGGAAGGAGCTCCCTTCAGTCAGTCTTCATCCCCTGGTGTGTACGTTCACAAATGTGTGCCGATCCAGGATGCCCGGAGAGAAGCCTCCTGAAGGCTGATGCAGGCGTGCTTTGAAAACGACCCATCGCTCATCAGAGTACCCAGGAGTCACGTGAGGAGTGGTGAAGAGTCTTACAGCAGCCGAGCAGCACTGTCTTATCTGGCTCTTGTGAGCAAAGGTTGCAGCACCTGAAATTCAGGCCTTTCTTTAAAATATATCCTGAAAGTCCAGAAGACCCTTAGCCCCCGGGCCTCCGAGAAATCACAGGAAAGTAACAGGCATTTCCTTGTTGTGTTTATATTACTCCTTTCCTGCTTTCCCTCTGTGAGCACCCTCTAAATAACCATTGTTTCCTGAAAGAGCAGAAGAGTGCAGGGAACAAAAAGGGACACTTCCATCACTTTTAAGTTAGAGTGGATAAGAAGATCCAGCAGTGATGGAAACGCCTGAACGTGAAGAAGGATTCTGGTGTCCAGATAACTGTGAAGGGCTCCAACAAGCGTAGAGCAACCTTGGCTCAAACAGGGAGAGAGGCCGCCCCCTGGGATGTGTTCCCACCCCTGGGAAGTCTTCACTTTTGCCCAAACCCAGATTTGCCGTGAAAATTCCAAAGAGAGCAGACTTCAGATTTGCCTTCCTATTGTGTGTGTGTGTGGAGGGGGGTGCGTGACGTGTATAATGTGTTCATGAGGGAAGGTCTTGTCAGGCCCAGTGGTTAGGTGTCTTGTCCATATTTTTGATTTTTTGTATCTCTTATGTTTTCTGGAGCTGCTCCTGTTTCCCCTCCCTCTTTGTCACTGAAGTGTGTGAAACTTCTCTCTTCCTGTCAAAGACACGCTGCGTCTGCGCTGACTCCCCCTGTCGGGCAGCACTTACCCCCGGGGTTCTCCCAGACATTCTGCCTCACAGCTTTAAATGGAGACTGAAGAGTCATTATCCAAAGTACCTGCTTTTTCCAAACTTGACTGAGAGGTCCTTTCATTTATTTTGAGTCTGGCTGCTGGGATGCTGAGATATGACGCAGCTGTGGTTATGGCGTCACCTGTTCCAGAGACAAAGGGACAGAAGCTGTGCTGGGGAAGGGGAGCCGGGCTCACCTCACAGTCAGGGCTGCCGTCATGGCCCCTCGCTGGGTTTTCCATTTGGGGTTGGCCCTGCTGCCCTCCAGTGGTCTTCTCTTTTTCTCTTTCTCTTCATTTGTGTGTGTATGTGTGTTTTCCCTGCGACACTGGCAATAATTTTCCACTCAGAGAGAAGCTTGTGGTCCATGATGCTCCAAGAATGAATTTCCAAATATTTGCCAGTGGAGAAGGAGCAGAGGCTCAGACGACAGTGAAGGCTCTTTCAGAGAAGTTGCCCGCTGCGGCGATAAATGGAAGTATCGGGGGAAAGGAAGGATCTACTTGACCCCAACAGAGAGAACTAGAACGAAGGAGGAGAAACTGCAGATGTCACAAAAGGGAGATCCTTGTGATAAACCGAGGAGAGGAGCAACTTTGGCACTTCTGTCCCCAGAGGTGTCAGGCAGAGGGTGGCAGCCACCTGTAGTTACTTCCTACTGGAGGGAGGGCTTCTCCTCACGAAGGGTGTTCAGAATCTGCGAAATGGAAAACTATACTAAATGACTTCTAAAATTATTTCCGGTTCTGAGACTTGATAATCCTATCAGAATTTTAAGAAAAGGGATTTTGAGAGCCCTCAAACTTTTCTCAAAAATTTCGTGCAACTTTTGAACAATAAGGAACACACACACACCTCCTTCCTGCCATCACAGATTTCGATTTATTTTCCCTATTGTAATTATTCCACTGACATACAGTTTTCCTATTTCTGCATTTTCATGATTACATTATATTCCACTGGATAAACATAGTGTAAGGTATTATTCCCTTCCCATGCTTAATTATTATAAAGAGCCGTGCTCTAGATATTTTTGCATGCACAGCTTCTCTTCGCTCTCAAAATATTTTATTAGAATAATTAGAACTCATTTGGTTGCAAATTACACAGCTCACTGGAGCAGCCTAAGTAAAAGGGGTTTTGTTGCTAAGCATATAGGGCAATCACAAAGTTACGGAGTGTGAGACACACGCAGGAACTGGATTGTTGCCCACACTCCCCATCCCCTCTCCCTGGTCTGCTGTTTTCTCTCGACTGCCTTTCTCTGCCTGCTCCTGGTTCCCTTATAACTTTGGCTCACGCCTGGCTTTGACTTGCCTTGGAGGCAGAGGCCCCAGGTCTGCATCACAAGAGCACAGAGCCAACCACTGTCTGACCAGAATCGGTACGTCTTATACGAGATTCTTGAGCAAGAGTCTGATTAGCCCAGCTCCCCTGGCCCTGCGAGCTGTTCTTTCCTCCAGGTGGGGGGCCGGGCTCTGGAGTCTGCATAGTTCGAATTGAACTCTTCCGCTTACCAGCCACGTGCGCTTGAGTTGGTTCCTGAGCTTCTCTGAGTCTCTATTTGCTCATCTGTGAAATGAGGATAACACTGGCACCTACTGCAGGAGATTATCGGGAGCATGAAATAAAATAACCCTTGTCAAGGCCTATAAGAAGAACACATGAGAAGTCCTCAATGTGTGTTAGCTCTTAATTTTTAAAGAAATTTTGTATTATGGGAAAATATGCATAACATTAAATTTATGATTTTAACCATTTTTAAGTGTACAACTGAGTGACATTAAGTACATTCACATTATTGTGCAGCCGTCACCACTATCCATCCTCAAAACTTTTTCATTGTCCCAAACTATAGCTTTCGTTTTTAAATTATCATTATGGCCATTTCAGATATGGCTTCCTGGGTCCACCCTTTGGAAGCGTGTGATGGGGATTCTTCCCAAAGAAGGGACATCGTGGGTAGGCACTCCAAGAGCCTGCGGAAAGCATCACAATTTTCAGTTCTTTAAGCCTTACGGAGCGCTTTCTCACCTAATTTTATGCAGTCCTCCTGGGGAAGGACTTCTTGATAGGAAGAGGTTATGATCCTTATTTTACAGGAAAGGAGCCTGAGGTCCAGGAAGTCTGACTGGCCCAACATCTCCCATCTTACTTGTAGAGTCAGGACTCAAGGCCAAGTCTTCTCACGCCAAGTTTGTGCCTTTTCCATGACATCTCGGTGATGTAACTACTCAGCCAAGCTTCATACCCATTTGTTTATAGTTCCTAATACGTACTCTGTTTCCGACTATGAGAAGGGAGAGAAGAATTCTCAAACTGGAATGTGTGGGCGGCGCTATCTGGTAAGTACCGGCCTGCAGGAAGTCTGACAGCTGGCTTAGTTGCCCAGTTTCCATCCCAACATATAAGAAGCAATAATAATTGAACTTCACTGTGTAATGTGGTGATTCTGTGAAAGCCAGAGGGTAGGGAGATTGGTTAATGGACCCCTTAACTTTTACCTTGAGAAAGTTCTGGAATATTTGCTGGAAACAAATGGTATTACTAAGCAGATTTTCAAAATGATATAGAGAAAAAGATACCATTAGAATCGAAATGGGTAAGTTTCTGATAGTGTTTTATGGTTTGTACAGAGAAGCATATTTTGTCTAATTGGCTTGATTAAATTTTTTTAGTGAAAAACACCTTTACCAAATGCCAAAAGTCTTCATTTTATACAAAAAAACCACAGGAAGAAAGCTTGTATGGACTCAAGCTGCCCCACAACACCTTCCTAACAACTAGATTAATGTTTGCTGTTAGGCAATCTTTCCATTAAAATAATGGCTACTTTTTTGGGTTAGACACTCTCCTTCCATTTGGCACTCTGAGTCATTTCCTTGTCGCTTGTTCTAAAAGAAAATCACTTAGGATAACGGAACACCTTAGTGTGGTGAGCTTTTATTCTGTCTGTTCTGATCGTTCCTTTCTTATAAAACTTAGGGATTCTCCTGTGCCCTGTCATAACAAGTCATATTTCTTCTCTTTGGCTTTCAACCTGATCCCACCCCATCTCTGCCGCCCTCATCACACCCACACTATTTTCCCCAACTCTCCAGTACCAGTTGTCTTGATTTCCTTGTGATTCTCAAGTACATTATATTCAGCCAACCCCCATGTCTTTACCTAGGCTGTACTGGCCTTTCCCTGGATCCACGTGCGAGACCTTTCCCCTTTAGCCACCCTGAACATTTTCAACCTTCACTGCCAACAAAATCCAACTTATTCTCTAAGGCTCCCCTGACAGTTTCAACCCACGTAGAGTTCATCCCTCGTGAGTTTGGATTGCTTGTGAACGAGTACTCTCCTTTATTTGAGCACCTGCTAAGTGCCGGGCCCCTTATCTGTACTTCACATTACAACTACACAAGGTAATTATTGTCTTCCTCATTTTACAAAAGATTCAGGAAGGTTAGATAATTTGCCCAAGGTCACACATCCTAAACTGCTAAGCTGAGGACTGAACCGCGGGGGTGACTGATTCTGAAGTTCTTACTCTTTCCATCTATGCTGTCTGTTAACTATACAACCTAGAAGTGTTCTCCGAGTGTTTTGCATGCACCAGTCTTCTCTCCTTTGAGTTCTTAAAATCAGGGATGATGTAGTTCAGGAATTGCCTTCAGCTGCTGGCTGCAGACCTCCAGAGTGATGATGGCGTCAATAAGTTGGTTTTTCAGTCACTAATAGGAGTCCAGGGAACAGCAGGCCAAGACTGATAAGGTGGACTGTAGCATCGTAGTCCTTGCCTCTTTTAGCTCTCCCCTCTGCCATCCCCAGGGAGTGGGCCTCAGCCTTGTGTTTACAGGATGGTGTCTGGAAGTCCAGCCATCATATTCGTGTCCCACGCAAGATGGAGGAAAGGATGAAGGGGAAAGGGTAGGCCTCCCAGTCGAAGTTGACAGACCTTTCCCCGAAGCCTCACCTTACGACTTCTATTTATAGCTCACTGGCCACCACACCCGCAAAGAAGGCCGGGAAATATTTTATAGCTGAATACACTGATTCACCCAGCAATAAGAGTATTCTGTTTCTGAGGAAGGAATGGATGTTGAACAGGCAACTAGTGGTCTCTGCCACAGAGACTCCTGTCCCAGTCGTCTTGTATATTTTCATAGTGCCTAGAAGGTACTCGATAAACAGTGGTAGACAGTCTAATGTGGAGAAGTGGAGAGTGGAAAAAGACGCTTTAGGAAACTGATAAATGAAGAAACTGAAGAGATGGTAACCACACGTGATTTCTAACTTATGAATATTTCATAAGAAAATAAATACCCATGGTCTTCTCCCAAACAATCCTGCTGCCACTCAGGCTTCACAGATGGAATGCTTATGAAACTAACATCAAGATTAAGAAAATGAAGCCGAGGGCCGGCCCCGCGGCTGTGCCCTTCAGTTCGTGTGCCCCGCTTTGGCGGCCTAGGGTTTCGCTGCTTCGGATCCTGGGTGTGGTCATGGCACCACTTGCCAGGCCATGCTGAGGTGGCGTCCCACATAGCACAACCAGAGGCACTCACAACTAGAATACACAACTATGTGCTGGGGGGCTTTGGGGCGGGAGGGGGAGAAGGAGGAGGAGAGAAGGAGGAGGAGAAGGAGGAAAAGAAGATTGGCAACAGATGTTAGCTCAAGTGCCAATCTTTAAAAAAAAAAAGAAAGAAAGAAAATGAAGCCAAGTCGTTTGAAATGATTTTGAGTAGATTCACTGCGTTTCTTTCAGCCTTTAGTCTTTGCATACATTTTGTCTCCATTTACGAAATTGGAATAATAAAATGTTCTGTTTTGCAAAAGGACTCACTGTAAACAACTACTTCTGAAAAATGACCAGTACTCAGGCAATGTCTGATGGGCACTTAGAGAAAAAGAGTAGATTACATTTCCAATAGAAATTAGTGCTATGCAGTTCTGGAACTCTCCTGAGTTTCTTATTTTGATTTGCAAAATAATTCAAATACCTGAAAGAAAGACCTATGGTAATTACCTGAAGTGTTGCCCCAGCAGATTAACATCATTGAGAGAGGGTCTCTGTTTAAAATTAAAAGCACATTTTTGCAATTTTTATTTTTTCTTTTTTGAGGAAGATTAGCCATTACCTAACATCTGTGCCCATCTTCCTCTACTTTATATGTGGGACACCCGCCACAGCATGGCTTGACAAGCAGTGCATGATCCACACCCGGGATCCAAACCAGCAAACCCCAGGACGCCAAAGTGGAGCATGCAAACTTAACCACTATGCCACCAGACCAGCCCCTGTAATTTTTAATTTTGATGCAATTTCAAATCTAGAAGAAATTTGTGAGAATATTACAAGCAACTCCTGTGTCCCCCTTACCCAGCATCACTAATGGATTACAATTTGGTCCATTTTCTTTATCATTTTTTCTCTCTGCCTCTCCTTTTCTGTGATATGTGTGTATGATTTGTTTTCTGACACTGTTTATTTTTTTCTGAGGAAGATCAGCCCTGAGCTAACATCTGTTGCCAATATCCCTCTTTTCTTGCTTGAGGAAGATTGGCCCTGAGCTAACATCTGTGCCCATCTTCCTCTATTTTGTATGTGGGTCACTCCCACAGCATGGCCACCAAGTGGTGTAGGTCCACACCTGGAAACTGAACCCAGGCCACTGAAGTGGAGTGCATCGAACTTAACCACTAGGCCACAGGACTGGCCCCTTTTCTGACACTTTTGAGAGTAAACTGGAGACATCCCACATTAGAAGACCCCCAAAAACTTCAGCATGTCCTTTGCTGAGAAAAGGATATTTTCTTATATAACTACCACAAAATGATCAACACAAGAACTTTAACATTGATACAATACTATTATCTAGCAGATGGTCCATGTGCAATTGTCCCAGTAATGTCCTTTTTAGCTATTTTATTTTCCCTGGCCAGAATCCAGTCTCAGATCATGCATTGCATTTAGTTGTCACGTCCCTTTAACCTTCTTGGATCAGGAAGAGTTCCTCAGCCTTTCTGTGATTTTCTCTAACTTCACATTTTTTAAGAATACAGGACAATTTTTGGGTAGAATATCCTTCAACTTGGGCTTGTCTGGCTTGCCTCATGATTACGTTCAGGTCACACGTTTTTGGCAGGAATTCCATAGACGTGGTGGTGTCTCCTTCTCGGTGCATCATATGAGGAAGCACGTGATACTGTTTTGTCTGAAGACCGGAGAGGCTGACTTGGACTTGGCGTCCGCCAGATTTCTCTGCTGCAAAGATCCTATTTTTCTTTTGTAACTAATAGATAATTTGTAGGGAAGTTTTTTGGGACTATGTAAATATTCTCTTCCTCATCCCACATTCGTCTACTAGTTTGAGCATCCACTGATGATTTTCAAATTCCATCGTTCCTTTTTTATTAGTTGGCTTGCTATTGTAAGAATAGATTTGTCTTCTAAGAGAAAGTTTCTGATGCCGTGTGGCTGCATGCTTCGGAGACTCTGTCTTATTTTCTAGGGCTGCAGTAACAAGATACCACACCCTGAGCGGCTTACACAACAGACATTTCTTCCTTCCAGTTCTGGAGGCTGAGAAGTCCAAGGTCAGGGTGCTGGCCAATTCGGTTTCCGGTGAGAGCTCTCTTCTTGCCTTGCAAATGGCCACCTTCTCCCCTCATGTGGTGTCCTCACATGGCAGAGAGAGTGCTGACGTCTCTTCCTCTTTTTATAAGGACGCCAATCCCATCATGGAGGCTCCACTCTCACAACCTCATCTAAACCTAATTACCTTCCAAAGTTCATCACACCGGGTGTAGGGCTTCGCATATGAATTTGAGGGAGGGGGACACAAATATTCAGTCCACAACAGACTTTGTAAAGGTAAAATATGCCCCCCATTGTAAGAAGATGGTATCTCCCTGGACTGGGTACCCGTGATAGTGAGCATCGAAGCCATGCATAGTAGGAGTAATTCCTTACTCTGTCCTCTATAATAGGATTCTTTACTTTTATTCTTATTTCCACTGTCAACTAGTGAGGGAATTTGGCCACTCTCCCCTCATCCAGCTTTGAAGTCTGTCCTCTGTTTGTTGCTGCCCGACAAATCTGGATTTAAATTCCACAGTTCCCGTTGTGTATGTGATGTTAGGCACCTTCTTTGGACTTCAGTCTCTTTGCTCACCAAATAGGGATGGTTACCCCTGTTTCACAGATGTCGCTGGGAGGAGCAAACGAGATGACGTATGTGATGGCACATAACATGGTGTCTGATCTAAGAAAGCAGTTTGTAAATATGTTTTCTGACTTTAACTTAAAAATTCCAATTTTGGTGAAACCGTTTTGCAAGTTTCTTGACTTGGAAGAGGTTAGATGCTTGACCTTCATCAAGACTTTACACGGTCTTCTGAAATAGGGATCTGCATCAGAAAGAGAAAGGTTTAGTGGTGTCCTCACATGGCTTCTACCAACTTTTAGATGATTTGTGTGGTTATATCAATTTTATTCCTTCCTTTTTTCCTTCCTTCCTTCTTTCCTTCCATTTAACATTGATGGCGCTCACTATGTGCCAGTCACTACTGTACACGAGGGATAGGGCAGCTCACAAAATTTCCTGGCCTGGTGTCAATTATATTCTAATCAAAGATGACAGAGGATACACATAGAAACAAACTCTTTTAATCATGCGAGGTAAGTGCTATGGAGAAAAATAGAGCCAGGAAGGGGCGTAGGATTGTGAAGGGGTTGCTATTTTAATTAGATAGTCAGAGAAGGGCTCACCGATGAGGTGACATGTGATCAGAGACCTGAAGGAGATGAGGGAGCTAGTCATTAGAGAGTTTGAGGGAAAAGCATTCCAGGCAGAGGAAATATTTCAAAGAGAAGAGTTCTAAGGTATAGAATGACTTACTGAGCGTTCAGCCAAGGGAGCCATGAAAGAAGCCAAGGTGGTTCTGTGGAGCACAACAGCGCTCGACCTCCGTGACATGAATGTGACTGTAGGCAACAGCAGAGTGGCCAGATGGGTGGTGGGGTTGTGGCAGCTGTAGGGGTCCCCACTCAGACCTCTCTTCAAGAAAGCACCTGCTTCAAGGAGTGCAGAGAGCTGAGGACCTGCAGCTGTAGTGCCTTCTGGAGCCACCCCAGCGTCTCAGTGCAGCCCTTTCTCCCAAGCAGTCTTCAGCCAGTGCTGAGCTGGGGGGAGATCCTAGGGCATGACCACTGATAGGCAATGTGGGACTCCTTTAAGGACAGTCTTTGGGCCAGAGCTCCGGGTTGGGCTGCCTGTGGTGTTTCCAGAGCTAGACTGCAGCCTGAGGCTCTATCTAATAATCCTTCCTTCCCCCTCTCCTTTCACAAGAGTTGGACCTGCATCACGGGCTAAAGGCTTTCCCTGACTCCTACACCCTCTTCCTTGTACCTTCCACAGATATCACCCCTCAATAAGCTGCTTGCCCATCTAAACCCCATCCTGCTGTCTGTCTGCTTCCTGGAGAACCCAGACTGACAGGGGGCAGAGTAAACATTGCTCTGCCTCGACTACCTGCATAAGTCAGGTACAGTCGAGGATATGGAAAGAGGGCAGTCTACAGTGGCATCTAGGGAGGATCAAAGTTGCCAGATAAGTTCCATCAGCCCTACCCCAAGCCATCCTGAATATTATACAGTCAGTGAGAAATCTACTTATTAAAAATGCAGCTTCAGGGGCCAGCCCCATGGCATAGTGGTTAAATCCAGCACACTCCGCTTCAGCAGCCCAGGGTTCACGGGTTCAGATCCCGGGCATGCACCTACACACTGCTCATCAGGCCATGCTGTGGCAGCGTCCCACATATAAAGTAGAGGAGGACTGGCACAGATGTTAGCTCAGGGCCAATTTTCCTCACCAGAAAAAGATTCCTCTAGATACTCATTTCAGCCCTGAGCGTTTCTTGTATAGAAATTCCACAGCTACCGATGGAGCAGTTCCAAACCCTTAAGTAAATTCTGAGGAATAAGGGGTTCACTGCTTAGTCACCAAATTAGCATCCAAAGGGGCAGCATGCCCTGAGAGAGGGGGGCAGTTGGCACTCATTTCCACTCCTGGAAGTCAAACCATGGGCATCAGCTCTCTGGTGACACTTTCTAGGTCTCCAACTGAGATGCTTGTCTCTGTCTTCCATACCAGGCTCACAATGCTCCAGTGACATTCCAGCCAGAGGTGACAGAACCATGTTCTAATCACATAGCTGAGGTCACAGTTTGGGGCTCAGTAAGGCAATGGAGCCAAAGATTTTCTGGGAAATACCTAAAATCCCATCAGGAAAGCAAACACTGGCAGGGAAGGAAGTGGCTCTGGGGTGGGGTCCCACGGAGGGCAGGCAGAAAAGGTCATGACCCAGGATTCCAGGTGGATGCCCTGAGTGCCAGGCACTTTCACGTGTTCATATTTCCAGAGCCACCCTATGATGCCAGACTTATACTTTAAGGTAATCCCTTTTTTATGGCTTAGAAAAATGTGGTTTGGAAAGTTAAGTGATTTTTCCACAGTGCTAGCAAATAGCAAAGCCAGGATCCAAACCAGGTCTTCTGACTCCAAATGTAGGGATTTTTTTTTCCATGGTTTTGCTGCTGGCTAACTTTATCAATATGCCTGTATCAATAATAATAATATTTTACCCTGTGGCCACACCTCCTGGCTTAGATATAATCATGTCAACGTTTGGTCATACCATGGCAGGGAAGCACTGTAGTGGACATTTGCTGGTTTTTGACATCTCCACATCCATTCTTCTCTTCTTTTGCTAAACATATTCTGATTTCTCCCTGGAGAGCTACCCCCTCCTTCCCTTGTAGTCAATGAGTTTTGAGTGGGCTCAAACTCTGGCTTCAGGAATGGGGCTGACTCCTCCTCCTAAATCAGTCGATGCGCCCATTCCCTGGCCACTGCCATCGGGATCGGTCTGTAGTCAGTCAGGACCAATTAGTCTTTTGCCAAGCAGCGGGGAGAAAAGCAAGTTCTGTCCCCCACTTCGGCTGAGCCTAGAGAATGCAGGCTGCGGCCGCTGTCACTCTCCTGCTGCTGGGATTGGAGAGTGTCCAAGGATGGCGCTTACACAGCAAAAACAGAGCCAGGAGATGAACAGAGAGAAACCAGGTCCTGGGACCATTTGTTTTTGCACTGGGTCAGGCCATTCTTGAAGCCAAAACTACCCACTAGAACTTCCAGTCTCGTGATACAACAAATTCCATTTATACATAAGCAGTATAGGTTGTATTATCTATTACTTTAAACTGAAAGAGGTTTACCTGATATAGCAGACTTCCCCGCTTCAATTCAATGGGTGTTAAAAATCAATTAGGACTCAACAATAAAAAGACAAATAGGGCCAGCCAAGTGGCATAGTGGTTAAGTTCGGCAACACTCTGCTTCGGCGACCTGGGTTTGGTTCCCAAGCACGGACCTACACCACTTGTTAGCCATGCTGTGGCAGTGACCCACATACAAAACAGGGGAAGACTGGCACAGATGTGAGCTCAGGACTAATCTTCCTCAAGCAGAAAAAAAAGAAGGAGGAAGATTGGCAACAGATGTTAGTTCAGGGCAAATCTTCCTGAGCAAAAATAAAAGACAAATAACCCAATTAAAAATATTCAAAGGACTTGAACAGATGCTATCGACTGAATCTGTGTCCCCCTAAAGTTTGTATGTTGAAACCTATTCTCCCAATATGATGGTTTTAGGAGGTGGGGCCTTTGGGAGGTGATTAGGTGATGAGAGCAGAGCCCTCATGAACAGAATCAGCGCCCTTAGAAAAGAGACCCTAGGGAGCTCCCCTGCCCCTTCTACCATGTGAGGATATGGTGAAAAGACCACCATCTGTGAACCAGGAAGTGGGTTCTCACTAGACACCAGATCTGCCGGTGCCTTGATCTTGAACTTGCCAGTTTCCAGAACCATGAGAAATAAATTTCTGTTGTTCATAAACCAGTCAGTCTATGGTATTCTGTTATAGCAGTCCAAAAAGACTAAGGCAAGAGGCATTTCTCCAAAGTAAATGTACAAGTGGCCAATGAGTTCTTGAAAAGATGCTCAACATCATTAGTCATCAGGGGAATGCAAACCAAAACCACAATGAGATACAACTTCACACCTCCTGGGATGGCTTTAACAGAAATACAGATGATAACAAGTGTTGGCAAGGATATGGAGAAATTGGAACTACGTACATTGCCAGTGGGAATGGAAAATGACGCAACTGCTCTGGGAGACAGTCTGGCAGTTTTTCAAATGATTAAACATACAGTTACCGTGTGACCAGGTCCTAGATAGAGACCCAAGAAAAAGGAAAAGATACATCTCCAAAAAGCCTTGCTCATAGCAGTTGTATTCATAATAGCTAAAAATGGAAAACAACTCAAATGTTCATCGATGGGAAATGGAAAAACAAATTGCGATATATTCATACAAAGGAATTCCTCTCGGGAATAAAAGGAATGAGCTACTGATATGTGCAAAAACATGAATGAATCTAGAAACACGTCGAGTGAAGGAAGCCAGATCCAAAATAATATATATGGTTTGACTCCATTTATATGAAGTCCAAGAACAGGCAACACTAATCTATGGTGATAGAAATCAGAAAGGGGTTGCCTGAGTGAGAAGGGTGTTGGACTAGAAAGGGACGAAAGAGTGAGAAAACTTTCTGGAAATTTAGGTGCTACTTACATGGTGAGTACATTGTCAAAACTTATTGAATCGAACCTCAAAATTGGTGCACTTCACTTAAAAATAATAAATACTATTTTTTAAATATTGACTGATTTTTCACTTCTGATGAGGAAAAAAAAAAAGTACCCACTGAACTTACACGGTCTGATGTCCGTGAAAAGCTTTCCTATCCATAAATGTCTTTCCCCACCAACTTAAGAATGGACGGCCTTTCTCCCCCTATTAGTTTCTCCTTTGAGAGAAAGCACTGCCTAAGATGCTGTGCTACGTCTCCCTGATGGCTGTTTCAGCACTGCACTAAGTTACAAGATTGATTCTCCTTCTTAGCAAGGCCCCTCAAAGCTCTATTGACCAAGGTGACCATGTTATTGAAGGCCCCGTCCCTCATCTTATAATGGAGCATGTTTATAAACCATTAATTTCCAACCTCCACCCCTTTCTTACAAAGTTTTGTGGCAAAATTCTTCATTCCGCCTAACTTATCTCAAGAGAGCTGGTGACTTTTATCTTAAAATCCAGAAATTAAAAAGATAAAGTGATAAAACAGCCATTACCGTCTTCAAGTCACTAACCTGAAGAGACACCGACTCTCACAAAGTGAGTTTCCGCTTTGGGCAACTCCTTCTCATTTCTTTAATTCTTTCTTTACCTCGTCTCACCTCCCAGCCTTGTGCCGCATCACTTACCACTTATTGACCAGATTAATTAGCCCCAGAAAGGCGATGGAAATCCTAAAATGCAGAGTCACTTACAAACTTCCCTAGCATGATTCATGAAATCCCTATGGGGTCATTGGAATGTCCATTTTGATGGTGTTTTATGGATTAGAAAGAGCCCTATTGCCTCATTAGTATGGACTTCTCTGTGACCTGAAAAAAAAAAAAAACGAATGTGAGTTCCTTTGGGGGAATGGAGAGGAGACATTACAAAAGAAAAATGATATTATTTTCCAATACCAAGGAAATTCATTAGCAAACACATTAAAATGCACTTGAGTAGTCATCACACTGAATTGTTTTGGAAAAGGCCCTGCTTTGGAAAAACACAGGGCATAAACATCTTCAGCCCTGCACTTTGGCACAATGAGACAGCAGGATGACAAATGTCTTATTATTCCCTGTGGCGCCTTAATATTCAGAGGACATCTGCTACTCTGTGTTTCTCCCTCCCCTGAGCCACCTTTATCACAGTCTGACATCACGTTACTGTGAATTCCCATGTCCACCTGTTTCAGGGGGAGACGCAGGCGGACTCCTCCGGTTTGCAGGAAACCAGTTAGTCTTAAAGTCAGGAGGCTGAGCTTTTGTACCAGCCATGCAGTCTTAGGCAAGTGTCTCCAATTCTCTTGGCTTCAGTATCCTCATTTGAAAAATAGGGAGCATAATAGACATGATTCCAACGAAATGGAAGCTACTCCCCCTGGTCAGTAGGGGTTCCTCAGACCATAGAACCTGTATACAGGGAAGGGTGATAGATCCTTATTAGCAGTCATTGGCTTGCTGCTGCGTGGTGAGGAGGGGGTGGGGAGGGCTATGTTTAGAACTCAGGGAGTCAATGGACAACCTCTTGGCATTCCTTGGCCCAGTGGCCAAGTGAGGTCACTGGAAAACTGCATTCGCCTGATTAAGATGAGACTATCAATGCCTCATATTCCACATGCATGAAGTTTAGGTCCCTGCAGACCTGCTTTAGAAAAGCAAGCAAAGCGTCTTTATTTCTGCAGCCGGGCACAAGGAGGGGATAAAAAAGCCACATTCAGCCAAAGTGCTGATAGAAGCTAACAAGAACGGAAATGGGAGCTAGAAGGCAGCCTTGAGGACCAGCTCAGGCCTTGCAACCCGCTGCAGAAGCAGGGATGGGACGAGCCGTGTTTTACGTTATTTGGCCATTTCTCCCTCTCCCCCACCTCACCCCCTACTTATAAGGAAAACAACGGAGGTGGTGACATTTTAGGTTCAGGTGGACATACGACCAGCCATACTCTCTGCCCTTCTTTCTGCTCCGTTCCCTGGGGGCTTGCCCTAAATGCACTGCATCACTAGGTTCTCTTGCCTTCTGGTTTCCAGTCAGGGTCAACAACAGGGAGCACAGACAGATCAGAGGAAGGAAGACAGAAGGGCACTGTCAGAATACTTCTGCCCTTTCTCGAGTCATTGTGCTGGGGACCGGCCGCATCCTTCCACTAGAGGTCACAGCTCCTGTCAGGTGGCTCTCCTCACAAAGATCTCTCTCCTGGCTCTGATAATGGGTTGCTTCCTTCTTCAAGCCTCTGTGTGGTAATGGAACTCCTAAGTTACTAAGACTAGGGCATTTTATTTTCACTTTTGGATTCCTTAAACCTGCCCAAACCTTTGTAAATAGTCCCTTTATTAAATTCTCCTCAAATTAACAAATTTGCACAAATAAATGATTTCTTTTCTGGTGGGGCCCTCACTAATAGAGACAAGTTTTTCATAGGAACCACAGAGGTAACTGTAAGATTAATGACATTTGTTTAAAATGTGTGTGAAATTTCTTTGAAGAATAAAATGACTTTGCAGAAGTTCAAATGAAGCGTATGCCATACATATAGGAAAAGGCATGAAACACAGATGTACAGTTTAAAGAATAATTATAAAATGGACACCCATGTAACCAGGACTACGAGCCAGATATAGCACATTGCCGGCTGCCCACCCTGCCCTCCAGCTAAAGTCACCTTTGTTCTGACTTCTAGGGCGGTCATTTCATTGCTTTTCTGCATTTTACCAACTCATGTGTGTTTTATCAGCTCTGTAAGCATCCCTTTATCTACAGTTTCCTTTTGCCTATCATAGAGCTCATAGAGATGGAATCAGGCTATAGACACTCTCTCGTGTCTCGCTTCTTTAGCTCACTGTTACGTTGGATTCATCGTGGTGTGGTCTTTGGCACCCATGCCCAAGTCTGGTGCTTTCACTTTCGGTGCTGCATCCTGTTCCACTGTAACAATGCTCAACCCTTGATTCATCTTTTCTACTGTTGAGGAATGTTTGAATTGTTCCCGTTTCAGGCTATTCAGAACAATACTGCTATGAAAAATCTTCTATTTACCTCTAGGGCACAATTCGAGAGTTTCTCTAGCATAGTGGTTCTCAAACTGATTGGTCTCAAGGCCCATTTACACTCTAAAATTTGAGGACCCCATAAAAATATCGAGGACCCCTTTTGTTTCTGTGGATATCTAACAATACTTACTGCATGAGAAATTAAAACTGAGAAAAATTTTACGTATTTATCAATTTATTTTTAAAAACCATGAAAAACTCATTAGATGTTAACATAAATAATGCGTTTTTAATTAAAAAACTAACTTTTAGGACGATAATATGGAAGAATTTTTTTACTTTATAACTTTGGGATAGGGAAAGGATTCTTAAATAATATAAAAAGCAAGACCATAAAAATTCGATAAATTCAACTACATTAAAGAACTTCTACTCATGAAATGATACCTAAGAGAGTGCAAACTGAAGCCACAGCATTGGAGAAGATATTAGCTACAGATAGAACCAACAAAGGACTTGAATCTAAGACATATACAAACTCACACAACTAATGTGAAAAATGGGCATGAGATTTGAATAGACACCTCGTCAAAGAGAAAATCCACAAAGCCAATAAACATATGAAGACTAGCTCCACCTCATTCCCCTCTTTAATGAGAGAAGTGCAAAGAAAACCACTATGAAGCACCAAGGCCCTAGCAGCTGGTGGTGATAATGTGGAGTGATGGGAATTCTAGGCTGTGGATGAGAATATGAATGAGTCCAACCACCTTGGAAGAGTGTGGCACTTTCTGGGAAAGATAAAGTTATACCTACCTTGTGATGCAGCAGCTTCACTCCTGCGCTTGCATCCCAGGGCAGCGGTTCTCAAAGGGCTGTCTACGGACACCTGAAGGTCCTTGATCTTCCTGGGGGTCTGTGAGGGCAAACTATCTTTATAATGATACTAACATGTTATCTGCCGTTTTCATTGTGTTAACATCTGCAGCGATGGAGTGAAGGCAGTGGTGGGAAACTGCTGGGCGCTTAGCAAGAATCAAGGCAGTGACACCAAACTGTGCTGGTGATCATTGTATTCTTCCACGCTACTTACCAAAAAATGCCAGTTTCACTTAACAATATCTTTTTTTTTTTTTTGAGGAAGATTAGCTCTGAGCTAACTACTGCCAATCCTCCTCTTTTTGCTGAGGAAGACTGGCCCTGAGCTAACATCTGTGCCCATCTTCCTCTACTTTATATGTGGGACGCCTACCACAGCATGGCATGCCAAGCGGTGCCATGTCCACACCTGGGATCCGAACCGGTGAACCCCAGGCCGCTGTGAAGCGGAATGTGTGAACTTAACCGCTGCGCCACCAGGCTGGCCCCTAGAATATCTTTAACGAAGCAGTAAAAATTAATTTTATTAAATCTCAAGTACATTGTACACTGAGTACATTTCTTTTTTTTTCTGATGAGATCAGTGGTGATATTAGCAAATGTGAGATTTTTGGTATTATATAGGGAAATGTGCTAACATTTAGAAAATTTGAGTAACTCTGTGAACCAATATTTTCCAAACATCAAATGCCTGATGTTAAAAAATCATGCATGGGTCAGTTTCACTCAAGATGAAAGACACACCAAGGGATTTTAATGTAACAGAACACATATAGTTCACTAACACGGTTTCAGATTCTACATTGCAACTAACCTTTAAGAAACTACCAGTGTAATAGAAACTTCTGGTGTTCAATAGAAGAGATGAGAGCAGGCATCTTTTTGTTTTTCCCCATTTCAAAGGGAAAGCTTCTAGCGTTTCGCTATTTAGCATGATGTTTGCTGTAGATTTTCTGTATATACATTTTACTTGACTTAAAGTTTCCCTTTTATTTCAAGTTTGCTGAATTTTAAAATTAAGAATCCATATTGATTTTTTACCATTTGTTTCTTCTGCATATATTGAGGTGGTCATCTGGTTTTTCACTTTTATGACAGAATCAATGACAAATTACATTGATTCATTTTTAAATGTCAAACCCATTTCATATTCCTGGGACAAAGCCAGCTTGTTTCTATATATTATCCTTTTGAATTACTGGATTCAATTTGCTAATATTTTGTTTCAGATTTTTCAGTCAATGTCCATAGGTCAAATTAGTCTGTAATTATATTTTGTCATATTGTCCATGATGAGGTTTAGTATTTTATTATGAGTTTGGGAGTCATTTCGACTTTTATTTTATGTTTATGTGAGAATACTTTGTTCCTCAAAAGACTGGTAGAACTCACATTAAAGTCTTCTAGTCCTGGAGTTTTCTTTGTGGATTTTCTATGAAGGATTGAATTTATTTAGTGGTTGTAGATTATTCAGGTTTTTTATATTATTATAGGCTTTGCTAATTTTCCTCTGGGAAGTTGTATGGACTACATTTTCACATGCGTTGGCATTAGGTCGTTCATCATATCCTTTCGTGATCTTTCTGATGTCTGCAACATCTGGAGTAATATGCCCCTTTTCATTCATTTTGTGTGTGTGTGTGTGTATTCTCCCTCTCATAGTCTCAAAAGGGACTTGACACCTTTATTAGTCATCTCAAGGAGCCAACTGTTGACTTTGTTGTTTCTCTCTATCATGTGTTTTTTCTATTTCATGTATTTCTGTTCTGATTTATTACTTCTTTTCTACTACTTTCTTTCTGTTTATTTTACTGTTTATTTCTATTATCCTGAGGTGGATGCTTGGCTCATCAATTTTTAGCCTTTTTTCTTCGCTAGTATAACATTTAAGGCTATAAGTCAATCCTCTAAGTACTTTTTAACTGTATCCTACATGTTTTTGATAGTTAGGAGTTTTTTAAATCATTCAATTGAAAAAAAATTTTAATTTCCATTATAAATAATTTTCCAAAAATATGGGATATTCTTTTTCATTTTTATTTATTGATTTATGGTTTGATCACATATTGGTCAGAAAACATCCTCTGTGTTATCTCTGCCCCTATAATTTGTTGAGCCTTGCTTTAATGATCCAGTATAAGTCTATTTTTGAAATGTTCTGTGTGGATTTCAGAATATTTATTCTACTGTTGTTGAATGTAATATATATAATCTCAACTGGGTCAAATTTATTAATCATCATTGTTTGAATCATCTATTAGCTGATTTTTCTCATCTCTTTATTCTGTCTACTATTAACAGATGTATTTTAAAATTTCTCATATAATTGTGGATTTGTCTATTTTTCCTTATAGTTCTTCTGATTTTCTCTTACAGAGCTTGAAGCTATGTTATTAGGTGCATATAAATTTTATATTTTCCTGGTGAATTGAAATTGTATTGCTAAGAAGTGATTATCTTTCTCTTACTAAATTTTTATTGTGGTAAAATATAGATGACAAAGTTTGCCATTTTAACCATTTTTAAGTGTACAATTCAGCAGCATTAATTAGATTCACAGTGTTGGGCAACCATCACTACTATATAGTTCAAAACTGTTTCCATCACCCTAAATAGAAACTGTACAACCATTAAGCAAAAATTTGCCATGCTTCCCTCCTCCCAGCCCCTAATATTATCTACTTTCTGTCTCTATAAATCTTGCTTTTCTAGATATTTCACATAAGTGAAATTATACAATATTTGTTATTTTGTGTCTGGCTTATTTCACTTAGCATATGTTTTCAAGCTTCATCCATGTTGTGGTATATATAGAACATGATTCCTTTTTATGGCTGAATAATATTCCATTATACATATATACTGCATTTTGTTTATCTATTCATTTGTTGAATACTTGGGTTGCTTCCACCTTTTGGCTATTGTGAGCAATCCTGCAATGAACGTGGTATACGAGGATCTGCCTCAGTCCCTCCTTTCAATTTTGAGTATATACACAGGAGTGGAACTGCTGGGTCCTACAGTAATTCTATGTTTAGCTTTGTGAGTAACTGCCAAACTGTTTTCAATAATACTTTTTGCCTTAAAATCTATTTAGAGTACTATTAATATAAGAATGCCAGCTCTTTTTTGTTTATATTTTCAGGGTATATGTATTTCCATTTTAAAATTTCAGCCTGTTTGAATATTTACATACTTTTTTTTCCAGTCTGAAAACCGTGGTCCTTTAACTGAAGTATTTAATCTATTTATATTTTATTTAATTAATTAATATTAATAACTACTATATTTTAAATCTATCACCATATGTTTTCTTTCTCTTTATCTCACTAGTTCTATAATTCTTTTTCTCTTCTTTTGGATTGATTATTTTTATCATTCTACATTTTCCTATTATTTACAGGCTACATTCTCTGTGTCTGTTCTTTCAAAGGTTAGCTAAAATTTCTGTGTGTATATATAATCTATCAAGTACAAAGTTAGTCAATAATGTTATTTTTGTGCTAGAGATTACAAAGACTTTAAACACTAACTTCATTTACTCTCTTCCTAATTTGCATGTTTTTATTTTTGTGTATTTCACTTATTTTTAATCTCATAGACATTAATGTTGTGTTATGCACAATACTGCATTGTTTAGATTTATCCACATATTTATCACTTTCTCTGCTCTTCATTCTTTCTTGCATCTCAGAGCTTCCATCTGAGATCACATTCTTTCTTCCAGAATAACACCCTTCAGAATTCTCTTTTATAAGGGTCTAGATAGTAGCTGCAATATTGTGATTTATTAGAAATATATATATATATATATATATTTGGTCATTCAGATGACCAAAATATATTCTTCATATATGTTTGGTCTTCATCCACAGTTCCTGGCTCACGGCTCCTAAAACCCTTGGAATTTCCTGAGCTATAAGAGCAACAGGAGCATCTTTTGTTATAATATTTGGTCTCTTGTCCTCAGTTCCTGAAAAAGCTTCAGAGCCATAAGGGTGAAGTAGGTGTCTTGTTACTCATAACAAGCCCCTTTCCCCCACAACTGGGTTTATGTTAATGAGGTGACTTTTGGAAAGCACCTAAGGATGGGGCTGGTTGCCAGGGGAACCAACCCTGAATAGAGAGTTAGAACTTTCAGTCCCACCTCTTGATTTCCGGGGGGGGGAGGGGCTAGAGGTTGAATCAGTCACCAATGATCCAATGAGTTAATCAATCATGCCCATGTAATGAAGCCTCCATAAAAACCTGAAAGGAGGGGGTTCAGAGAGCTCCAGGTTGAGGAATCAGAATGCTTTCTCGTGCACCATACTGGGCCCCCAGCTCCATGAGGACGGAAGCTTCTTTGTTAGGGACCTCACCCCATGTATCTCTTCATCTGGTTGTTGATTCATATCCTATAATATGCTGTGTAATAAATTGGTAATCTAGTGAGTAAATGGGTTTTCCTGAGTTCTGTGAGCTGTTCTAGCAAATTAATCAAACCCAAAGAGGGGGTCAAGGGAACGTTTGATTTATAGCCAGTCGGTCAGAAGCGCAGGAAACAATCTGGGCTTGCAATTGGTGTGTGAAATGGAGGGCGGACTTGTGGGACTGAGCTGTTTCCCTATGGAATTTGATGCTGTCTCTGGGTAGATGGTGTCTGAGCTGAGTTCAACTCTTAGATATGGCTTGTTTGTGTGGGGAAGCCTATACACACACACACACATATTGGAATTGGGTCCAGGAACCCAAAAGAGTGGCAAACTCTGCGCTTCTATTTGTTTTCTAAATGTCTATATTGTGCCCTCATTCTTGAAAGGTATTTTCACTAGGATTAGAATAACAGGTTACCAGTTATTTTCTTTCACCCCATGGAGGATCACTGTGCTGTCACCTGGTTTCCATTGCTGCTATTGAGAAGTCAGTTGTCAGTCTCACTGCTGTACCTGTGACAATGATTTCCAACCATACCCTACCCCAATTTCTTTTTCTTTGGTGTTCGTTAGTTTCATTATGATGAATCTCAGTGCGCAGTTTGCTCGTTAGTTAGTTAGTTCTTCCTCCCTCCCTCTTTCCCTCCCTCCCTTCTTTCCTTCTTTTCTTTCTTTCTCTCTTTCTGTTTAGGATTTGTTTGGCTTTTTGAGTGTGTGAATTGATACAATTCATTGTTCTGGAAAAGCATATTTCTTCAAATATTTTCTCTGCCATATCATCTCTCTCCTCTCCTTCTAGAACTCTAATTAAATGTATGTCAGACTTTCTTGCTCTCTCTTCCATGAATCTTGATCTCTCTTTCATATATTCCATCTCTGTGCTTCATTCTGTAAAGTCTTGTGATCTAAACTTCCTGTTCTCTAATCCTCTTTTTGTGCTATTAAACCGCTGGTTTTTGTTTTGTTTTTAATTTCAGTAATTGTGATTTTCATTTCTAGAAGTTTTATTTGTTTCTTCTTGAAAATTTCTTGGTTGCTTTTTGTAGTTTCCAGTATCCTGAAGGCATTTTCAAGCTTGTCTTTTATGTCTTTAATAATAGTAAGCATAACTGTTTTATAACCTCTGTCTGATAACCCCAGTGGCTAAAGTCTCTTTGGCGCCGTTTCTACTTTGTTTCTTCCAGCTCTTGCACATGATGCTTATTTCTCTATGTGTCATCAGTTGTTTTTACTGTGTGCTGCTCGTTGACCTTGAAAAATTATTTATGTAAATACATTGAGGCCCAGGATGAAGATGGCTTCTCACAAAGGCTTTGTATTTGTTACTTTCAACCCCCAAGGGCTTGATCAATACAGCGCCAGCTTAAATTATGTTTATGACTTGAATTTTTTAGACCACCAAGTGGTTATAACTACAATAATGCCAGCAAGGGATTACAAATTTTAAAGGAAGAATTGTTTCCTCCATTGTACTGTTCAGCAGTCCCCAGTGAGTGGAGATACTGGGAAAATGTAGCTTTCGAATTCCCAGCTCTATCAGTAGGTTTCTTTTTGTACTTCACCTTTGGTTGTCAGTTTCTGTAGTCGGTGGCTGGGGTGAGCTGCTCCCTGGAGCGGTGTCCACTGAGGTCTCACAGGTGCTGTCTCTGGTTTTCTGCTCTTATCTATTGCTCTAGTCTACAGCTGGAGTATTTCAGAGGATAATCATTTTTCTCCAGTTGGTCAGGATTGGTGGTACACTTCAGCTGACTCAAGCCCAGCATTGTCCTCGTCAGCACTTCAGACTCTTTTGAATCTCTGCCGCATCCTCCATTCAGTGTCTTTATCTCCACTTCTGCTGTGGGGTCAGCTTGACCTCCCCATGGCAGACCTGTTATCTCTCAGCTGAGCCCTGTTCTGTGTCCTCTACAGAGGAGGCAGGAAGATCTGAGTCCCTTCTCCACCACACAGGAGCTACTGGAAGCTCAAGTTGGGCCCTCCTTTTGCCTTCTACTCTACTCTGCTCTCTTTCCTCCTCTGGGCCCACTCCATTGTGCTGCTCGCTCACCTTAAACAGTGATTTCCTTCTAGAATCCCAAATAGAAAGTAGATGAGAAGCCCTCTCACCTTAGCCTCCCTCTCAACCAATCGCACACACCTTCCCTCTCTGGGACTTATTCCTGGGATCAAGAAAACTTCTCACTCACTGGCTTTCCTGACTCCAATTCCAGCTTCTGCCAACAACCCACTGGAACAGGAAGAAGCTCAAACATTCCACTTCTTCAACATCATATCCTTGTTCTTTCTTGGGACAGCAAGCTCAGTGGTCTGGTCATCGTAAGCGGATAACGTTGTCTCCCTAAATCATAAAAGATAATATTATACCTTTATACTGTAATATAAGAAACTCCGCTCATTAACCCTTGACGTGTCAAAGGTAGTAAAAGGAATGTGGGAATCTTTTCTCTCTCATCTTTTTTCTGGCTTTCTAAATAACCATTTTGATCAAATATCTTATTTTGGATGTCAGAAGCTGATTTTTAAGCCTTTCTTTTTTAATTCCTGCTTTAACAGACCTAATTTCACCCTCCACACTCCACCCTCAGGCAAATGGATGCTTCAGGCCAACTAAGGAAAAGATCATATGCATGAAAATACAAAAGAGAAAGCATATTAATATGTTCCATAAATATCCAAATTACAGATAAAGACATATATATCGTTTTTAATCAAAAGCATTTGTGTTAATTATATATTGCTATATAATACATTACACCAATACTTAGTAGCTTAAAACAATGAAGATTTATTATTACACAATTTCTTTCTTTTTTTTTTTTTAAAGATTGGCACCTGAACTAACAACTCTTGCCAATATTCTCTTTTATTTTTATTCTTCTCCCAAAGCCCCCAGTACATAGTTGTACATTCTAGCTATAGGTCCCTCTGGCTTTGCTATGTGGGACACTGCCTCAGCATGTCCTGATAAGCGGGGCCATGTCTGCACCCAGGATCCAAACTCGCTAAACCCTGAGCCATGGAAGTGGAGCGCACGAACTTAACCACTCTGCCATAGGGCCAGCCCCTATTTCACAGTTTCTATAAGTCATGGATTTTGGAAGTGGGTTAGCTTGGTGATGCTGGCTCAAGGCCTCTCAGGAAGTTACAGACCAGATGAGAGGTGGGGGGCAATCATCTGAAAGCTTGACTGAGGCTGGAGGATCTACTTCCAAGTTCACTCACATGGCTATTCGCAAGATGTCTCAGTTCCTGGCTGGCTGTTGGCTGGAGGGCTCAGTTTCTCACCACATGGGCCTCTCCTCATGACATAGCAACTGGTTACCCTTAGAGGAAGTAATCTGAGATAAGGAGAGAGCAAGCAGGAAGCCATCGTGCCTATTATGTCCTAGTCTCTGAAGTCATACACTGCCACTATGGCTTTATTCTATTCATTACAAATGGCTCACTAAGTCCAGCCCATAACCAAGGGAAGGGAAATTAGGCTCTACCTCTTAAAGATAGTGTCAGAGAATTTATGGATATTTTAAACCACCATAGCATTTGAAATCATTTATTGCCCCCTTCCTATATGCCAGAGTGCAAAAGTCAACAACAAAACAGAGATTCCGTGCATAATGGAGCTGAAAGTCTAGTGGGTGCAAGAATATGAAAATAGGCAATTACAGGACACTGAGATATGCGTCCTAGTTTCCCCTCATGTGACATGGGGACAATAGGTGCTTGGGGGCACACACGTCAATACATGTGAACATGCTTTTGTAAAAGCGTGGTTTAGCAGAAGAGATCAAGAGCTGAGATTCAAGAGGCAGAATGCCCGCATTCATCTCCCAGCTCTGCCACTTACCGGCTACGTGACCCTGGGCTAGTCACTCATCTTCTCTGTGCCTCAGTTTCCTTATCACTAAGATGGGAGAATAGCAGTAACTAATCATAGGGCCCTCGTGAGGGTTAAATGAATTAGCAAACAGAAAAGGCTTAGAAGTTGCCCGGAACAGAGCAAGAGTTAGTTATCACAGTTGCAAACTGCAAGCTGTTTTGGAAATGAAAGGTAATATTATTCTAATTTCTGAGACTAGGTACAGATCCTTATGCCTGTCTTTATTGGAAACGAAATTAACTTTCTGAAAAGTTTAATAATTAATGATGTATTTGTACTTTTTTGTTTTTAGGCATATGAGATCTGTAGTAAAATGCGAGTGTTGCTCTCCACCTCCACCCACCCACTCACCAACCCCACTTCCTTCCCCAGAGGAAACCACTTTAACAGTATCATGAATGTGCTTTCAGACACTTTTCTACCTGCTTAAAAGCTATGTGCTTTTAAACTAGTTTAATATACATATTCCGCTAATTTACTTGCTTTTTTCTGATAATAATTTAGCAGATTTTTTCAAGTTAGTGACTATAGCTTTACAGCATTTCTTTGAATGACTATATTCAGTTTTGTAGGTGGATATATCATTGATTCTTTAACCATTCTTTTATTGATGAGCATCCAAGTTGTTTCCAACTTTTTATTACTATAAACAATTGTATAATAAACATAAGCATTTAAATGGACTTTCTAATTTTCAAAGGCTTCATGAATATAAATGTTTTTGATTAAGACCTGTGACACTCATTGAACCTATATAGCTCCAATGAAAAACTCTACAAAATCTTTCAGTCATTTTTTCTCATGACCCTGTCAATTCCAAAGTGCTAGCTACCATGACTTATAAATATCATCTTACAGTTGAACTAATTAATGTTGATAACAATTGCAATTGTCCTGAGATATTTTCTTTGCGAAAAATTCAACACTGGTTATGTAATGGTGTTGAATGAAGTATGTAATAATAAAAAGTATCATTTGCATCCAAATAGGTTGTTATTCTTAAGATCTGACTTGGGAAAGATGGTGTTTGGTCAGATGCCTTTTCTCAAGCAGCAAAGCAGGGCAAGCATAGGGGCCAACACTCTGGTCCTAGAGTTCTGGTTTCGTAGCCTGGTAAAATGGCGAACTGGAAGTTGCAGTATGGGAAAAATATAGGAGGTGATGCTTTGATTTCATGAACATTGTGTTGGATTACCAAGCCAGAATTAATATATTCTACCTAACTGCCTAGAATTTCAAATTTTTTCTAGCAATTTGTATTCATTCCCACCTTCAAGATATCAGAGCTAGACAAGGGGGCGAGAAGACAGCAGAGTTACAGAGGGGGACTGTCCCATTTCAGAGTCTATCTGGCTGATGTAAAAAATGAGACATTTCATAATTTGGTCTGCTGTTGTGTCCATCACTGGAAAACCCAGCATCTTCTTGGATAAGACCTTGCACTCGGATTGTATTACTGTAACTGTATCATAGTCATCATTGTGGAAATCATTGACAAGCCACAAAAGAAGCAAGTTTTGTGCATGATTGCCACTTATCGTTTTGATTCCTTTGATCGTCACATCTACTTGTTTGGCAATTCTGGTCCCTAAATTACACATTTGGTATATTTGGTCAGTCTTGAAATTTCAAAGACAACAAGCTCTCCAGCCATCTGCAAGATGTCACTGAAGTCCCTGGTGTTCTCACAGATTGCAGCTTGTCTGTTCTGAAAGATGACCAACAAATCTGGTCCAAGCCTGAGTAAAACAACTGACTGGTCTCAGAGCAACACAGGGTCATTCACGAGCCTAGCAGTTCCCACGCAAAACCACCCAGCACGTACTTACAAAAGTAAGGCGAGTGGGGACCTGGTATTTTCCACATCATCTTGGAGAAGCACTGTTTTATTTGTTTGTTTTGTTTATTTTTCTTCTTTGGGCATATTTTGTGTGATTAAGAAGTGCTGTTAGCTATTTACAATAGCCAAGACGTGGAACCAGCCTACACGCCCAGAAACTGATGATTGGATAAAGAAGATGTGGTATATATACACAATGGAATACTACTCAGCCATAAAAAAAGACAAAATTGGCCCATTCACAACAACGTGGATGGACCTCGAGGGTATTATGTTAAGCGAAATAAGCCAGTCAGAGAAAGATGAACTCTATATGACTCCACTCATAGGTGGAAGTTAGTATATTGACAAGGAGATCTGATGGGTGGTTACCAGGGAAAAGGGGATGTGGGGGGAGGGCACAAAGGGGGAAGTGGTGTACCCACAACATGACTAACAAAAATGTACAACT
>NC_060284.1:4070649-4101601 GCF_021613505.1 Equus quagga | reverse complement strand
AAGTGCTGTTAGCTTATGGGAATAAGACAAAAATGCCTTGCAAATATCTTGCTTTGGCATTGCCAAATTTAACCTTTTGCATGCATGTATTGGACTGGGGGATTGCTGTTTTATTTTGTTTTAGACGCGTAGGGGTAGCGTGTGGAGTAAGACTTTGCAGAGATTACTGCAGAAGTCATTTTATTTTCATAAAGAGGGAAAAATACACCCATCTCATAATTACAAGTATTTGGAGCTGAAATATGAGACAGATTCTATTCCTGCCTTTCACATAACCTCTAGATTTCCTCGTCTGCCAAGTGAACAGCCGTTTAAATCCCCCTCCAAAGATTCATTCATTCGCTGTTTCTACAGGATCTACTATGGGCCCTCGGTGCTGATAACACCGATTCTTGGAGAGCTCAAGATTGTCTCCAATGCCTTTAAGCACCACTCCCATCCTCCTTTAAAACGAGCTCCTGAATTCTCCCCCAAATAGATCAGAACACTTTGTGTCTGCAAATACACACGGAGAAAAGAAACGTGTCAGTGGCGTTCACGCGGCGCCGAGCTAGACCGGGTGTGCCAGCGGGCTAGGGAGCTCTCCTTTGTAAAGGGCAACCCAGTCACTCGAAAAAGAACAATGTAAAGGGCGTCTGGGGTCAGGGCGGGACACCCAAGCGCTCCTTTCTCGGCTGGGGAAACCTGGGAAACATTTTTGGGCTCGGGCCGAGTCACGCGGCAGTTCCACGGCAGGAATTGTGCAATGGGGCGAGCCGGGCGGGCGTCCGGGGGTGGAAGGAAGCGGTGGGGGGGAGGGGGGGGGCTTCCATCGGCCAACCTCCCCGCCGCCGGGGGAAGTGCAGGCTCGACGGCGCGCCCAGGACAGCAGGGGTCCGGGGTGGGCCCCCCAGCCCGGGCCGAGGGAGCGGCGCGCCGCGTCGGACAGCGCGTGGGGCCACCAGCCGCTGCCCGACCCGGGCGACACGGGGCCACCGCCCCGCCGCCCCGACGGCGCTGGGAACTCCGGGCGCACTTTCCGTAAGGGCCGCGGGGCTTCCAGCGGCGCCCGCGCCCCCGCCCCCGCCCCCCGGCCCGCGCGCTCGACCGGTGACGCAGCGGCCGGCTGCGCGGAAGTCTGCGCGGAAACCGGGAACCTCCGCGCCACCGCGCCGCCCTGTCCCCGCCCCCTGTCCCCGCCCCCTGTCCCCGCTGAGCCCGGGACCGCGCGTGCCCGCCCCGCTGAGCCCCCGGCCGCGCGTGCCCGCAGGAGCGCCGAGCGGTCCCTGGTGCAGGCTCGGCAATGAGCGTGTGGTCACGTTCTTTCCTCGCGTCCCTGTGCTAGTGAGGGGCGCGCTCTCATTAGCTTCACTTAGAGGGGAGACTCAGGCTCCGCAGAGATCCGCTTCCTTGCTTGAAGCCACACAAGGCAGAGCTGCGCATCGCGTCCAGGGGGTCTTGCGCAGCTGTCGGACTCCCCTGGATCGGCCGCTTCGCGGCTCTCATTCCAGTGAGCAGCGGACGGGTGACAGGTGGGACCGGTAAACTGAGCTGCAGCCCCGGTCCCCGCGGCGGCGGCCGTGTGCTTCTGGCTGGAACGCACTCCTCTGCCCGAGTGTGCTGTAAAAATATTTTTTCACCTGTATCATGAACTGGAAAAGGTTGGAAAGCGCTTCGCTGACCTTGTGCCTCCACTTTCAAGCTGTATGTTGGGATCAGGGACACTTACCATAAGGGATTGTTGAGGGTTTAAATAAGACGGTATTTGCAGGGTGCCAGCACCTCGAGGACCCTCAATCCGTGTTAATTCTCGCTTCTTTTTGCGGCGCCCCCGGGACATCGGGTTACTCACGCTCCTTAACGCTGGAGAGGGGACGCAGACATTCTAGGTAGACACCCTCTCTGGCAGGTGAGAGATTTAATCCGTTCAACGGGAAAATCACTCACCCCATGGCCGCCTCAAGCGTGACAGACACCGAGTTAGGGGCCCCGTCCGTTGATCCCGCGCAAGGGCTCTTGCCACCTCACCTCCCTTTTCCTCCCAGGAGCTTCAGAACAGCTTTGAGGCCAGAAGCTGACTTCCTCGGAGACCTGATGGCGGTGACGTGGGAGGGGATCTCCGGGAAGGCTAGAGAGGAAGTCGAGTCACCCGCTGGCTAGCAGCCTGCCCGCCCCCTGGACAGGGGGCCCTGGCTCCTCAGGCGCGGAGCCAGGCCTGGGCCTCTGCTGGCCGGGGTTGGGTCTCTTTAGGTAACTCCGGGAACAGCTGCAGTGAAGGATAAAAGTCGGGTGTGTGTGTGTATGTGTGTGGTTCTGGCTGTGGGATGTCCAAATAAATGTAGACGAAGGTAAGAATAAGCTGGCTTTAGATGCTCTCCAGAGTCCTTCCATGGCAAATCATTTAGGGGTCAGCACGGACTTTTCATAGGACTTTTATCTTGAAAAGTGAAACTCATGGAAGTTTTCTAACATCGTGAAATCTTAGGAATTGTCCACTCCTCTTGTTTTGATTTTAAAATCACTACTCACTGGAGCAGCTGTTTTCCCCTTCCGAGTTTCCATTTTCTGGAACGAGGCTAAACTATCTGGACAGCCCTTTCCCTTGGACACCCTGGGATGCTGGGACTGTGAATGGCCTCTTAGGAGAGCTGGAGCTCCAAAGGGAAGTGGGACCAAGGAAAAACAGGACTCTCTCCTTTAAAAAAAGAAAAATTCCTTTTTTTTAATCACAAAAATAATCAGTACTCATTGTGGAAAAGTTAGATTTTTGTTCAGAATCAGAAAGAAGAAAAAAATTGAAATGCTACAATCAGAAAACCATTGTTGACAATTTGGTATAGAATTATATGTAATCAGACTGAACACTGCTTTTTTTCTTGAGTAACACTTTTTCTTGAATAAAATATCATGACATGCACTAAATATTTTCCATACATGTTTGAAATGGCTGTTTAGTATTCCACTGTACATTTATTTGGCCTGAGCCCAATTGAAGGACTTAAAACTGTGTCCAGGATTTTTCTATTGAAAGAGCAATGAGGGGCTGGCCCCGTGGCCGAGTGGTTAAGTCTGTGCGCTCTGCTGCAGGCCGCCCAGTGTTTCGTTGGTTCGAATCCTGAGCACGGACATGGCACTGCTCATCAAACCACACTGAGGCAGCGTCCCACATGCTACAACTAGAAGGACCCACAACGAAGAATATACAACTATGTACCCGGGGGCTTTGGGGAGAAAAAGGAAAAAATAAAATCTTTAAAAAAAAAAAAAAAAAGGGCAATGAAGTGTGAGCCTTGTGGCTGAATCTTTGAGCACATTCTCAATTGTTTACATAGGTCAGTTTCCTAGAAGTGATATTTCTGGGTCTAGGGGTAAAGATTGCCCTATGGTGAGCTTGTAAGCTTGGTTTTTCCCCTCAGTGTTTTCCCAGACATTCTATGCCATTTATTCACCAAGAATTTATTGAGCACCCATCAGATGTCAGACAAGCGTGGGATACAGAGATGAATACTTTGTAGCACAAGGTGCCATAGATATTGTCAGAGAAAGCTTTGGGTAGCTAGATGCTCAGTTTGAGGAGGTTCGTAAAGGACCAGTAGACTTTCTTGAGACCAATAGATTTTAGGTGAGAGGAGGTTAGAAAGGGACATTGAAAAAGGATGGGAGGAACAATGAGGGGGACAAAGGGAGTTTCCAGTAAGAAACATGGTGGCCTAAGAGCCTGGTGTGTGTTCATATATTGGGGGAAATTGTGAGTTGTCTTGTGTGCTTGTACTGAGAGTAGAGCTGGAAAGGAGGGCAGTGACAGAATGCAAATTAATAGCCTATTATGTCATGCTAAGAAGGATGGGACCTTATTCCCATAGCAAATGGAGAAAGTGATTTATGGTACTCCAAGATCATGATGAAATTGGGTCCCACCAGTTAACCCACTGAAGGGCATTGTCTTCAGTGGGCTCCCAAAATCATTCCTGGGGAGAGAAAACAAAAAAGGAAAATTTGCAAAGGAAATATCTCAAAAGAATGTTGAAATGAAAACTGTAGAGGATCAACCAGTTTCAGCAGTAGTTACTACCATGTCCGTCACACTTAAGAGCATGCTATAGTTATCACTAGTGAGTTCGGCCTTGAGAAATTTTCTCTTCTCTACTCTAAAGAGAATGTCCTTAATACTGGTGCAGGTCCAGAGATTATTTCAGCTTCCTATCAGGAAAACAAATTCAAGACTTTCATTAAGTCTGAAAACATGTAGGGCAGATTTGAGAATGTGAAAGCCCTTTGTGAACCATAAAGTGATATTCAGTGAATGACAAATTTCTGGAAGGTGGTTTAAGAGAAACTTTTACTTCTAGACAAGGGGTCAAAAAAAAAAAAAAAAGCCTGCTGTGACCAGGTAGGTCATGACTGTCAACAATTCTGGAACATTCTCAGCTATTATCTCTTTGAATATGTCCTCTCCCTCATTTTTGCTATATCCTTAGAGAATGCTGATTACATGTATATTAGACCTTCTAATTCTATCGTCCAAGTCTTGCAATCTCCCATATTTTGTATCTGCATTTGGAGGGTTTTTGGAATCTGACTTCCAGTTTACTAATTCTTCTTTCGGCTGTGTCCAATCTCCTTTTGAACTTGCGTATTTAATTTCTATTATTTTTTTGATCCCTAGAACTTTTCTTGGACAATTCTGTATAGTCTCTTGTTTCTTGCTGATACCTACAGGCTTTTGTTTCTTGAAACAAAGTTTTAAAGGTAAGCCAATCTCTCCCCTGGCCTCTAAGCCTCCATCAGCAGGAAGCAAGAGGGATCCCTGGTGTAACCTGAGCTTCAGGTGAGAACATTCCTTTCCTATCCCTCACATAAGCATTGTCAGGAGTAAAGAGGGAGGCCTTGGACTCTGTACGCCCTTGAGAAGTGACTCCTCTCCTCACTGCAGCCACACTCACAGTCTTACCACCACTGTCTGTGTGAGACCATCATAATCCCATTATGCCTGCATCCCTGTTTATGTCAGTCACCCAAGAAGCCCAGAGCTCCCAGGTCATCCCTCATACCCAAAGCTAATCCCCATGTGGCTCTAAGGACAGTGAGCTACCTCTATTGTAACACTTCATCTCTCTCTCCTGGCTTTATTTTCACCACCTGCCGTCCTGCATACTGTATTAATGTGTCTCGCTCTCCTAGAATGTAACCGCCTGGAGAGCCAGGGTATTTATCTTGTTAGCTGTTTTGTCCTGAAAGCTTACAATATTACCTGGCAAATAGAAGGTATTCAAAAAAATATTTGTTGAGTGAATTAATAGTAAACATTCTTATTTTATATTCTACATCTTATCATTTCCATATGTGAAGATTTTGCAAGTCTGATTTTTGTCCTCTGTTGCTGCTAGATTGACTCACTGTGCCTTGCTTACTTGGATGTTCTGTGGATTTACTCTGTGAGCTCTTATTCCTTGGAGTTTCTCTGCAGAAATTCTTTGAGACATAGGTTGAAGTGACATTCATTCAGAAATCATTTGTATTTACTGTTACTAGTTCCTTGGGGTAACTACTTACCCAGAACCAAATCAGTGTCTCTGCTTGTTTTTATGTTTGTTTTTTAACTACAAAAGTAGGGTGAATTGGGCTGCAAACCCATGTGTGTGGATATAAATTATCAAAAGACAAATATATACCTATATATGTATACATGTATAGTCACACTATCCTACTATATATAGATAGGTATCTCCTTTACCAGTTGCCAAAGTCCAGGCAGGAAAGTTTCCTTGCTGTCCCCTTCTGTGCGGCAGGCTCTTTCCTGTCCGTCATTATATTGGAAGTACAGCCCACTTTGGGTTTCTAGTTTTATTACATTCCCCATCTTGGGTGGACTTTAGCTTCAGTTGATTTCTAAAAACCCAGTCTTCTTAGATCTTCAGATGTCTCAAGAGTAGCTTGATTTTTATGTGAAATCAGCAATTTTTAAATGTTGGCAATCGATTCAAATTTTTTTTCTTTTTAAGTGCTGGACAAAAAAATTACCCTGGACCATATCTGAGCTTCAGCCTACCAGTTTACAATCTCTATTCTAAACAGACTAAACCATCAACCCATCAGTCAACCTTGTGTGTTGTATATGTACAATGCAGAATACATTCTGTTAGAGACAATAACCACAGGTTTGGAGAGAAAAGTCCAGTTTCAGGTTTCTGCTTCTTTTTCTCTATAAATGTACTTGCCAGAGCATGTGTCTTGATTTTTTGTTCAGGAAACATGGTCACTATATCCACAGTTTAAGGGCATCTAGAGGATAGTCCCTGCCATCAAAGATTTTACATCTGTGCAATATAGAAGGTGTGAGATTTAAGGAAAGAGGATCAATGAAGAAGTCACTGGCTCAGTCGTGATCTGCATAAAGGAGCCATAGCTGGGTGGGCATGATGGTGCTGGAAGGAAAGGCACAGACATTGTATGTCTACAGGAAGATGAGACACGAGTTGATAACTGAATGAATGTGGGGTAAGAACAAGGGAGAAATGGTATTTGTCGTTACATAACTGGGAAAATTCTAACCAAGCATCATATTTCATGACTGTCCAAAGGGTGCCTTCATGATTATTTTTAAGGAAATAATAATAATAAAAAAAAAAACCCACTGTCACTTTCTTTGGATTTGTTCATTTCTTGTAAACCAAAGGCAACGTGAAAGATTTTCTAATTTATAAAAGGCTCAACAAATGTAATCAATTTTTATATAAGAAGGGCAAAAAATCCAGGTATTAGGGGAAATATTTTGGCTGATATATTCATGTATATTATCCTCTTCTAGTACCTTCTCATCATTAAAGGATTGCCTTTCTCCTTCAATAAACAAAAAAATAAATGTGCACAGGCACATCACGATTTTAAAATATATATAGGCTTCTCATGTTGGAAAGCTTCATTGAAATAGACGGTCAATATCCTCCTAAATCAATGCTATTAGTTCCACTTATGGCATTTCACTGGCGTCTGATTGTTTGAAGGGGCTATAGGGAAACTGATGACGTTAAGTAAGATAGATTATGGATCACATTCAACTCTCATCTCTCGGTGGTCTCAGCAGGCATAACTCCCATTATTGCTAATGGGAGTTTTGAGCATAAGCCTTTGTGTACTTAAGAGTTTACCATTAAAAATCTATCAATCCCCTAATGCTTGCAGTGGGTTGCAAATGGGCTTTCACTTTAGGTGTAATTGGTTAATTGGTTGGGACAACGGCCTGATTGTAAATGATTAACACCCAACAGGTCCCCCCCCCCCCCGGCCCCCCTCCCCTTCTAGTGCTAGAACAAAGGGGCATTGATGAACAGCCTAGAATAACGACAACACTAGGAGAATTTGGTTGTTGATGTAGATTCAAGATACAATGCAGGAGCCCGTGGAGTTCTGTGTGTAGCACTGTGGGACTTAGCGCACACATTCACAGGTATGCCGTCACGCTGGAATCTCACTGCAGTTCTGTCCTGACAGGAGCTTAGTGTCTCCGTTCAGGCGGTTGTAACAAAGTGCCATAGATTGGGTGGCTTACAAACAATAGAAGTTTATTTCTCATGGTTCTGGAAATCCGAGGTCAGGGTGCCAGCATGGTCGAGTTCTGGCGAGAATCCTCTTCTGGGTAGCAGACTACCATCTTCTCATTGTAGCCCCACAAGGTAGAAGAGGATGAGAGAGCTCTCTGGGGTCCTTTTATAAGGACGCTAATCCCATTCCTGAGGGCTCCACCCCCATAACCTAGTTACTTCCCAAAGGCCCCACCTCCTAATATCATCACATTGGCGGTTAGGATTTCAACATGTGAATTTGGAGAACACAAGCACTCAGTTCATTGCAGCTGGGCGTACCTATGGTACCAATGTAGAGACTGATGATTGGAGCTGCCTTGAAGTCTCTTGTCCAGTGTCACAAAGCTCACACATGTGAAAACCAGGACTAGAACCTGAATTTTATGGCAATAAGTCCAGTGCTTTTTCCATGGCCCCAAATTGCTTCTCAGCCATTCAATTTAACGTGTTCCTTCAGGGCCCATTACATGTGTGACTTCATCAGGCTGAGGGCAGCAAGAGTGCACAGCATTGCCACTGCTCTCGAAGGACTCAGAGTTTATTTGATCAAAGTTTGTGTACCTATAATATGGCTCTGGCATGTATTTTCATGAATTATTTTAGGAATGTAGAGACAGGAGAAATCATCTTGGGCTATTTGCTGGGGAAATGTTCACAGAAGGGGCCTGCGGGTGCTCATGGATGCTCCAGAACACATGAAGTAACTATGGAGCTAACACTTTTGAGCATCACATCTGCGCGGGGCACTGTGCTAGGTGCCTCTCGTACCTTCCATCATTTAGCCCTCACCATAATCTTCTGAAGTGGGTGTTACGCTCTCCGCTTTGCAGATGAGAGAATCAGTGCTCAGAGAGGTGGAAGGCACGCTTGTCCAACTCACACAGTAGGGGCAGAGCCAATGTTGATCCTATGGGGGGACATCAATGCCTCAACTCTTAACCACTACTGTACATGATTTTGTATTAAGTAGGTTTAAATATCTGACTCTTAGAAAATGTATGCAAAATTGTATGCAGTGCCCCAAGGCAAAAATCAATTCGAGTTCCCCTCCCCCTTGACACATGGGCAGAACTGTTGGATAGAACAGAAGAAGGGGGTCTATTATGTTCAATCTCTCACTTTATAAAAGAAAGTTCTGGCCCACAAAAAATGCCCTTAAGCTTCAAGATAATTGTGAAAAGGCCAAGTAGTCAATCAAACATTTTGCCAAATTTAGGAAAACAAAAGAAGAGAAACTCAGTATGGAGGACCTTAATAGATCAGCACCATGTGGGCTTGCCTACATCTTTGATAGAGACCCAGTCTTTGTGGCCTAATACCTGGGGACCACCTGCTTCAGGAGGTCAAGATGCCATAGCTTTGTTCCCCAAACCTTTGAGGGACATGATCAAGAGAAAGCTCATTTCCCTGCACAAGTTAGTAAAGCTATCAAATATGGTTTACCTACACTTCTAGAACTCTTTTTTTTTTTTTTTTAAGATTTTTCCTTTTTCTCTCCAAAGCCCTCTGGTACATAGTTGTGTATTTTCAGTTGTGGATTCTTCTAGTTGTGGCATACAGGACGCCGCCTTAGCATAGCTTGATGAGGGGTGCCATGTCCGTGCCCGGATCCAAACCAGCGAAGCCCTGGGCCACTGAAGTAGAGTGCGCAAACTTAACCACTTGGTCCCGGGGCCGGCCCTGCTTCTAGAACTTTTATTCAATGTACTTTTTGTACAAACATATTTATAATACATACCTATTTTTGTACTCATATTGTTTTAAAGTTTTTCCCTTTTGCCCTATGTTCTGCGCCAACAGTTTTTGTGAACACTGTGATGGTCGGCCAGCATATGGTGCTGTTTGCTGTGCCCTTCTCCACAGGTCTTGCCAAGTGTACAACAACTTGCTGCCACATTGCCAACTGTACAATGTGGAGGAGAAAGGCTTCAAGCAATTGAGAGAGAATGGGGCAACATTAGGTCACTGGGCTCAAAGGAGGAGGATAAGAAGACACTGGAAGATTGACAGACAAGAGCAGTTTAATCAGGGGTTTTTTTTATTGCAGTGAAATATATATAACACAAAATATGTCATTTTAGCCATTTTTTGAGTGTACGATATAGTGGCATTAATTATTCACCATGTTGTGCAGCCATCACCACTATTTGCAAAACTTTCTATCACCTCAAACAGAAACTCTGTACCCATCAAGCAATAACTTCCCGTTACCCTTTCTTCCAGCTCCTGATAAACACTAATCTACTTTCTGTCTCTATGAATTTGCCTATTCTAGATATTTCATATATTCATATATTTAATACAATATTTGTCGTTTGTGTCTGACTTATTTTGAGCTTCATCCACATTGTAGCACCTATCAAAACTTCATTCCTTTTTATGGCTGAATGTTATTCTATTGTATGTATAGACCACATTTTGTTTATCCCTTCATCTACTGATGGACACTTGGATTGTTTCCACCTTTTGGCTATTGTGACTAATACTGCAATGAACCTTGGCATACAAGTGTCTGTTTGAGTCCCTCTTTTCAATTCTTTTGAGTACATAATAGGAGTGGAATTTTTGGGTCATATGGTAATTTGATGTTTCACTTTTTGAGAAACTGCCAAACTATTTCCACAGGGGCTGCACCATTTTACGTTCCTACCAGCAGTGTATGAGTGTTCCAATTTCTCCACATCCTTGCCAACACTTATTTCCAATTTTTTTAAATAGTCATCCTTGTGTTTCATTGTGGTTTTGAGTTGCATTTCCTAATAACTAATGATGTTGAGCATTTTTAATGCACTTATTGGCCATTTGTATATCTTCTTTGGATAAATGTCTATTCAAGTTTTTTGCTTATTTTTTAATTGGATTGTTTGTCTTTTGTTGAGTTGTAGGAATTCTTATATATTTTGGATATTAAATCCTTATCAGATATATGATTTACAAATATTTTCTCCCATTCTGTGGGTTGTCTTTTTATTTTCTTTCTGTTTTTTAAATATTAGCAACATTTTACTTCATTCTTTTTTTATCTGCTGGTGAATAACTCTGAAAAAGCTGATATGCAGAAGGCTAACCCAGCTGTTGTCTAAAGGTGATGCCGAGATCACTGAGAATGTCTCTCAGAGACGCGGTATGGCTCAAATCCCCACCCCCCACCCATGCTGGGGGCCAGGGCAGGAGGAGGGGGAGGAGCCAGGCCAGGCCCCCAGCCAGGAGAGCAGGTCCCCCTTCTCTGCACCGCCCTCCCAGTGGAAGATGGGCTTCTGCCAAGTTGACGACTTGGAACTTTCACGGCTGCCTGAATGTTCCGGTGTGTTAGGGGAAAATGCTGGAGCTGCAAGATGGCTCAGGTACCAGCCGGAGGGGCCCTCAGCCAGCACTCTTCCCACTCTAGAGAGCCAAGCTCCTGGCTGGCCAGGGCCTGCCTGGGCCCTGGGCGGGAGGCAGGTTCGCTCCCAGCAGCCCTCTGTCCCCCTGGCCCCCGCATCTCTGGGCTGCGTGGACATTGTTTATTTCCAGACTGTGATCCGTGGCGGGGAGAGGTGGGTGGAGCCAGGTGCTGGCAGCCTCAGCTCTGTCTGGGCGGGGGGATGGGGGTGGACGGAGGGAGAGGCCAAGAGTCGTGAGGACAGGGACCCAGACAGGAACTTACCCTGAGGACGGCCAGCTGTGGCCTGTCTGAAACAGAACTCTGCTCCCAAGGGGACCCCTCAGGTCAATCCGGCTGGGTGACCACAAAGGGCCCGGACAGGACAGGCTGAACCCGGGGGCAGCAGGAAAAAACGGTGTGGGGGGAGGACTGATGCGCACAGGCACCCTGAGTGTTCTGGAGTGCGTGCCCGGTGCCTGCGTTGCCATGGGAGCGGCCCACGCGGTCCAGGCTGGGCAGGCAGGCACGCCACTCAGTCATGGGCGGGAGGCGCCAGCAGCTCCTCCCCAGGGAGGCAGAAGGTGGTCTCCAGTCATGTCCTGGTTCAAGAAGCCCTAACTGTAGTCCCTGGCGTCAGAGGCTCAGTCTACCATGTACCAGAGCTTGAAGCAAGTTGAGTGTTCGTCCCTCAGTTCCCCTAGCTCTGGCTGCTGCAGAATATCCTTCTCGATCCGACTGGCAAAGAGCGATTGACATATGGTCGTCCAGGTCCTTCATAATGGCAGGGGTCACCTGCAGCCTCCCAGGGATGCCCTTTCCTCCCGCGATCAAGCGGACAGATTTCACCGTCGTGACCGCGGGGTTGGATTTCTCGTCTGGATAGATGGCAAACTTTCCTTTGCCTTGGTAGGCTTGCAGCCCCATTTGGGCCCTGAAACCCAATGATGTCTCCAGTCTTCACGTTTTCCAGGTATTGGCCTATCTTTCCCTCCAGTGGGAAACTTGGGATGGATGTCTTTGAAGTAAACTTTGATGATCAGGGCCACTAAGCCCTTATTGTCATGACTGGTGACAAGTATGTTGGGTCAGATGACCAGGTTTTGGTGGATTTGAGGTGAAAGGTAGATGTGCTGGCCAAGGGGGAAGCCCAGCATGTGATGGGACCACAGCAGGGCAAGTAGGACCACTGGGGCTTGTGGCTGATCGTCTGCTTGTTCATGAGCCACAGTGGACACTCCATATCCAGACTTTCAAGGGTGTTGGCTGGGGCCCAGTGCTGGGGAGCTGGGCAGGCTGTAGAGGAACCAGACTGGGAAGGGCACCAGGTGGCCCAATGTGCTCAGCAGGACCCTGTGGTGGTGGCTGCTGCCCCGGCCAAGATAGTTGGGCCTCCTCTTCACTTTCTTCTTCTTTTTCTTTTTTTTGAGGAAGATTAGCCCTGAGCTAACTGCTGCCAATCCTCCTGTTTTTGCTGAGGAAGCCTGGCCCTGAGCTAACATCTGTGCCCATCTTCCTCGACTTTACATGTGGGACACCTGCCACAGCATGGCTTGCTAAGCGGTGCCATGTCCACACCTGGGATCCGAACCGGGGAACCCCAGGACACCGAAGCGGAACATGCGAACCCAACCGCTTCGCCACCCGGCTGACCCCTTCACTTTCTTAATTATGTCCTGTGATGCAAAAAAATTTTTAATTTTGATGACGTCCAACTTTCCTATTTTTTTCTTTTGTTGCTCATGCTTAGGTGTCATACCTAAGAATCCATTGCCAAATCCAAGATCACCAAGATTTACTCCTATATTTTCTTCTGAGAGTTTCATAGTTCCATTTTGAGTTAATTTTTATATATGATGTGAGGTAAGGGTCCAACTTCCTCTTTTGGCATGTAGAAATCCTGTGTGCCAGCACCATCTGTTGAAGAGGCTAATCTTAAGTCTTCCGATCCACGAACATGAGTGTGTTTCCATTTATTTAGGTCTGTCTTAATTTTTTCCGACAATGTTTTATAGGTTTCAGTGTACAATATTTCACCTCCTTGGTTACGTTTTTTCTTCGGTCTTTTATACTTTTTGATGCTATTTTAATGTAAGTGGAATTACTTCATTTCCTTTTCGAATTATTGATTGCTGGTGTATAGAAACACAACTGATTTTTGTCTGTTGATCTTGTGACCTGTGGCTTAGATGAATTTACTAGCTCTAGTAGCTTTCTTGTGGATTCTTTGGGATTTACTATATATAGGATCATGACATCTGCCAATAGAGAGAGTTTTACTTCTTCCTTTCCGATTCGTATGCCCTTTATCTTCTTTTCTTGTCTACTTGCTCTCACTAGAACTTCCAGTGTTGAACAGCAGTGGAGAAAGCAGGCATCCTCGTCTTGTTCCTGCTCTCAGGGAGAAAGCGTCGAGTCTTATACTATTGAATATGATGTTGGCTGAGGGTTTTTCAGAAACTCCCTTTATCATGTTGGAAAAGTCCCCTTTTATTACTAGTTTTCTGAGTATTTTTATCATGAAAGAGTGTTGGATTTTGTCAAATACCTTTTCTGTGTCAATTGAGGTAATCTTTCTTTTTTAACCTTTGTTCTATTAACATAGTTTATTGTATTGATGTATTTTCTTATGTTGAACAACTCTTGCATTCTTGGGATAAATTCCACTTGGTCATGGTGTATAATATTTTTAACATCCTGTTGGATTTGGCTTGCCAGTATTTTGTTGAAGCTTTTGCATCTATAAGGGATATTGGCCTGTAATTTTATTTTCTTGTGATGTTTTTATCTGCCTTTGTTATCATTGTAATCATGGCCTCATAAAATGAGTTAGGGAGTGTTCCCTCCTCTTCTGTTTTTGGAAAGAGTTTGAGAAAAATTGATGTTAATTCTTTTTTAAATTATTATTTTATTTTCTTTATTTCCAGCTTTATTGAGATGTAATTGACACATAACACTGTGTAAGTTTAAGGTATACAATGTGTTGATTTGATACACTTATATACTGCAAAATTATTACCACCAAAGCATTAGCTAACATGTCCTTCCCATCACATAATTACCATTTCTTTTTTTGTAGTGAGAACATTTAAGATCTACGCTCTTAGCAACATTCAAGTATGTAATACAATATTATTGGCTATTGTCACCAGCTGTACATTAGATATCCAGAATTTATTAATCTTATAACTGGAAGTTTATACTCTTTGACCAATACCTCACCATTTCCCCCACCTGCTAATGTTAATTCTTCTTTAAAGGTGTGGTAGAATTGATTAGGGAAGGCTTCTGGTCCTGGACTTTTCTTTGTTGGGAGGTTTTCGATTACCAGTCCAAACTCTTTAATTGTTATAGGTCTATTCAGGTTTTCTATCTCTTTTTGAGTTGGTTTAGGCAATTTGTGTATTTCTAGGAATTTGTCCATTTCATCTAGGTTATGTAATTTGTTGGCATAGAATTGTTCATAATAGTCTCTTGTAATCCTTTCTATTCGATAAGGTTGGTAATAATGTCCCCAACTTTCGTTTTTGATTTTAGTTATTTACGTCTTCTCTTTTTTCTTTGACATTTTAGCTAAAGATTTGTCAATTTTGTTGACTTTTTAAAAAAATTAATGTTTTATTTTGTTGATTTCCTGTTTTTCTATTCTGTATTCCACTTATCTCTGCTCTAATCTTTTTTATTCCCTTCCTTCTGCCAGCTTTGGATTTAATTTCCTCTTCTTTTTCTAGTTCCTGAAGGTGTATAGTTAGGTTATTGATTTAAGATCTTTCTTCTTTTTTAACATATGCATTTACAGATATAAATTTCTCTATAAACACTGCTTTGCCTGCATCCCATAAGTTTTGGAGCATTATGTTTTCATTTTCATTTGTCTCAAGGTATTTTCTAATTTCCCTTGTGATTTCTTCTTTGACCCATTGTGTGTTTAGGAATATGTTGTTCAATTTTCAGAAAATTTTGAATATTCCAGTTTTCCATCTGTTATTGATTTCTAGCTTCATTCTATTGTCAGAGAAGACACTTCATATGTTTTCTGTCTTTTAAAATGTATTGAGACTTGTTTTGTGGCCTAACATATGGTATATCCAGGAGACCATTCCATGTGCACTTGAGAAGAATGTGTATTCTCTTGTTGTTGTTGAGACTGTTCTGTATGTCTGTTAGAACTATTCACTTTATAGAGTTGTTTGGTCTTCTCCTTTTTGATCTTATGTGTATTGTATCCTTTATTGAAAGTGGGATATTGAAAACTCCAACTATTAGTGTACAACTGTCTATTTGTCCCTTTCATTCTGTCAGTATTTGCTTCATATATTATGGGGCTCTGTCATTTGATGCATATGTGTTTATAATTGTTATATTTTCTTGATGAATTGATCCTTTTATCAATGTATAATGTCCTTCTTTTTATCTTGTAACAGTTTTTTACTTAAAGTCTGTTTTGTCTGATATTAGTATACCTACCCCAACTCTGTTGGTTACCACTTGCACAGAATATCTTTTCCCCTCCTTTCACTATCAACCTATTTGTGTCTTTGGTTCTAAAGTGAGTCTCTTGTAGACAGCATATAGTTGGATCATGTTTTTATAAATCTGTTTTGCCAGTCTGCCTCTGATTGGGGAGTTTAATCCATTTTCATTTAATGTAATTATTGATAAGGAAAGACATCATTCTGCCATTTTGATGTTTGTTTTGTGTGGTTCTTAGACCTTTTTTGTCTCTCATTTCCTCCATTACTGCCTTGTGTTTGGTTGATTTTTTTGTAGTGAACTCTTTCGATTGCCTTCTGATTTTATTTTGTGTATTTTTAAAGATATTTTCTTTGTTGTTACTGTATGGATTACCTTTAACCTTATAACTATTGAATTTTAAACTTATATCAACTTAACTGCAACCGCATACAAAAACTCTACTCCTTTACAGTTCCATCCTCCCTCCATCTTTATGTTATTATTATTGTCATAATTTACATCTTTATACATTGTGTACCAAAGAAATTTTTTGTGAGTTTGTATTTCAAGTTATGTAGGCAAAATCTGTATTTTAAATTATATATGAAAAGTGGAGTTACAAATCAAAAATACCACGCAAACCAAAAATACCATAATATTGGCTTTTATATTTGCCTATGTTGTTACCTTTACTGGAGATCTTTATTTCTTCACATGACTTCAAGTTCCTGTCTAGCGTCCTCTTATCTCAGCCTGAAGGACACCCTTTAGCATTTCTTGTCAGGCAGGTCTAGTGGTCACAAACTCCCTCATCTTTTGTTTTTCTGGAAATATCATAATTTCATCCTCATTTTCAAAGGACAGTTTTGCTACATGTGGAATTTTTGGCTGACTGTATTTTTCTTTCAACACTTTTAACACGTCATCCCACTGCCTTCTGACCTCCATGGTTTCTACTGAGAAATTGACTATTATTGAGAATCTCTTGTATGTGGCAAGCCATGTCTTTCTTGCTGCCTTCAAGATTCTCTCTTTGTCTTCTTCTTTCAACAGTTTGATTATAGTGTGTCTTGGTGTTGCTCTCTTTGAGTTTATCATACTTGAGTTCATTGAGCTCCCTGGCTGTGTAGATATCTGTCTTTCATCAAATTTGGGAATTTTTCAGCTATTATTTCTTCAAATATTATTTCTTCCCCTTTCACTCTCTCTTCCCCTTCTGGGACTCCCAAGTGCAGTGTGGCTCTGTGCTTGGTCCCTTCAGTGCTTAGCCTGACATTGCTCCTCCGCCTTACAATGTTACACTGCTTTTCTGGCCTGGGTTAATTCTGAGTTAGACAAACATGGATGAGTCCCTTGAACTAATCATTCAGGTAGCCCCAGACAGGTTAGAACAGAGCCACACAATAATTTTCAAATAAGGTCTGCTCTGATGTTTCTGGAACTGGGGACCAGGGTCTCACACTGACGATGTGGGCTGCTAACTTCAAGACTACTGTGAGCCAGGAGTGTGTGGTGTAAGGACAAGTAAAAATGCCACAAATTTTCCTCCCACTTTTAAGTTGACTTTTTCTTGATTCAGTATGCACTTGGTTGCTCTGAGCATTTGAGTTTTTCCCAGAGTTCTACAAAGTTGACTCTGACAGCTTCTGCTTGTTTTCTGATGTTTCTATGGAGGAGACAGAAGTTCAGAGCCGCCTACTTTGCTATCTTACTGGCCTAATTAAGGTTTTGAAATCTTAAAATTAGGATATGAGAGACATTTTCTTCTGATATGTAAATTTTTAAAAATAAAAAGTGTTACAAAGCTTTAAATGTTTAAGTGCATAAACTTTGGAGGCAGACGGTGTGAATTTTAGTTTTGCCTTTGCCACCAAAAAGTTTGTAGTAAGTTACTCAGTTATTTAACTTCTCTAAACTTCATTTTCCCATCTGTAAAATAGGAGTGTTGGGAGGACTAATTGGGATCATTCATCATAAAACCAGTAGCCTGCTGGTAAATGCTTAACAATCAGCTCTCAGGGGATTTAGGGGTAGGAAACCCTGATTTGTAGAGTTTGCCAGTTTCCGTGGTATAAATACTCCTGCCAAGGCTGGTTTTGAGATGCCAATGTGAAATCACCTAAGATGGAGTTAAGAAGATACGCACACAATCCGCTCTGGTGAGCGGGGGGGAGCTGATTCCAGCATGTCACTTTTTTTTTTTAAGTACATAAGAAGTTATCAGTAAGTGAATATTGTCGACAAAAATAATCCATAACCAATCTATAAATAAAAATTTGGGTGAGTTTATTCTGAGCTGAAACCTGAGGACCATGGCCCAGAGCCTTTGTTCTCAAAGGAAGAAAGGGCACTGAAGAAGTGAGGTATACAGAGTGGTTATATACCCCCAAACAGGATGTTTCACATATGATGGAAATGTCCCTCCCACAATAGTCACAAGATTGCCCTGTCAGCACAGCGCTTGATGGACACAGCAGGTGGGTCTGCTATCTCAGAGGGCATAGCAGGAGGCAAGTCTACTGTCTCGAGCTGGGTGGTCACAGGTGAGCGCAGCAATCAGTTTCTAGCCTAAGGAAAGATGCTTAATCCTTAACGAGAGGAGATTGCCCAACCATCCTGGTCAGGCAAGCAATTCTGCAAATGTTGTGTCCTCTCCTCTTCTGCTCAGACCCAGGCTTAGCAAGACTGAAGAAGCAGAGACTGTCTTACCCTGTCCCCTGGGTGCCTCGTCCTAATCCTTTTACCAAGTCACTGTGTTGTCCTATGTTTCTCATCCACTCATTTGTCCATCCATCCATCCACGCAAGAGTTACAGAGTGCCTATGGCTGCAAATACAAAGATCCTTTTCAGTGGCTACTCTGTAAACTCACAGACTGGGAGTGGAGATAACTATGCAAACGAATAGTGAGAATACAGTGTGATAAGGGGAAGTACAAGAGAATATGCAAAGTACTCTGGGAAACTGAAGGAGGACTTCTGCTTGCCTGGGGGAACGAGGGAGCGGAGGAGTTTTTGCAGTGTGCAGGCAGCCGTAGGGGGAAGCAGAGGTTTGTGGCCAGATTAAATAGACTTTGACTGTGGCGTTGGACTTGATCCTGCAGCAACAGGCAGCCTTTCTTTCCTTTACTCTTTTGCTGCCCTGCATCTTCGAACTTCAAGGCCCTGGTCCTTGCTAATAATAAAATAATGACCAACTTTTTTAGGACTTACAATGTGCCAAATACTGTACTAAGCGATTTACATTCATCATTTAACTTAATCTTCACAACAACCTTAGAAGACTGAAAATATTATCATCCCCATTTTACAGATAAGAAAACTGAGATTTAACACGGTCATGCACTCAAAGTCACACAGTCAGGAACAGGCAGAGCCAAATCCTGGCTCTGATTCCCTGGCGCAACTGTGATCTTGGAAACACAAGCCAGCAGGACTTGAGATTGGGAAGAGTGGTTCTGTTACCGGAACAGTGGGTTCTTGTTGTCCCCCAGGATAGAAATCAAGAGAGACAACAAACAGGAGCAGAAAAGTAAAAGCTTATTGGCTTGTGCACAGGCACTAGGGAGCCGGTGCAGAACGGAAAAGGGCAGGTGACGGGCTTGTTAGCGAGCGGGATTGTGGGGTTTTTATTAGGCAAAGGCCGGGGAGGAGGGCCTTGTCATGGCATGTGGAGGTGGGGTTATGTTTGCGCCTGCGCTCTTGTTCAACATGCCACCTCATGTGATGCGTGTATCATTAGCATGGTAGCTCTCCACCCCTGGGTGTGATTTTTACTATGCTAATGGGGCTAGGGTCACCTTCAGTGGACTCCTGGGTGCTAGGGTGCATGTGTAAGCCCAGGAAAGTCCAGAGGCTGCGGAAGGTGGATCTTGGGGGCCTCTGTCTGATTCTGCTAGCCCACTGATTGGTTAGGGCCAATCTTTTTAGGGCCTTATCTTGTTGTGCACGGGGCCTTGCAGATGGCCCTGTCTCATTAGGATGGTTCCTGTCTCAGTTCCATGCCCCCAAACTGACCCCCCCCAAAACCTCCCCACATTTTATAATGCTCATACCTTAAACCCTCATACCTCCTACCTGGGCTGAGAGCAACAATCTGAAAGCACCTTGTTTAGGAGGCAGCAACAGTTACTGTGGAGAAGGCCTTCGAAGGATGTTGACAGTGGTGCCAATCTACCTTCAAGGACTGCGGCTGCTGCTGCATGATGCTGAGTAAGGATTAATCTGCTCTATGTGTCAGCTAATGCCCCTCCCAGATAATGTAATGTGTTAACCCCATTAAAAGACACCTGCCCAGCCAAGCTCAATGTCACACCTGAGTGTCAACTCCCATTTTACACTCTAAAAAGAATCAGGAATTCCACTTAACACTGCTTGCCAGGCATTTTATATGTATGTTCTTTAATTTAGCGTTGACATCAACTCTATAAAATTGTGTGTGTGCAAATAAGTAACCTGAAGCTCAGAAAGGTGAGGCCACTTGTTCAAGTTCATAGAGTCAACTTTCTTTCTACCATTCCAGGACTCTCACTATTGGAGTGGTCTTGTTTAGTTTGTATCCCAGTGAATAACTGCCCTTCTTGTTCATAATGAGAATTTGAAGGTCTCTAAAGGACCATTATTATTTTAGAGATGTGGTGTAGTGAAAAGAATGGGAGTTCTGAAGCTAGGTGTCCTGGGTTAAAATTCTAGTTCCTGCTCTGTAGCGGTGTGACCTTTGGCAAATCACCTACTCTCATCTCCAAAGACGACTGTGAGAACTGAAGCAGGTGGCTGGTCCCTCGGGGTACTTCAGCACTTGTTAGTCATCTCCGGCTCCGCCTTGAGGTAATAGGAGTGGACATCTCCAGCTGTCTCAAGCAAATTAGTTAAATACTCAATACATTCTTAGAGGCATTTTAATTTATTTTAATTAAAATAAACTCCTGCCGTGTGGCATTTTTAGGGGAAATCTAGGGGAAGTATCCTGAAGCCAAGTAAAGCTCCCACAGGTTGAGACTCACCAGACCAATGAGGGAGGCCCATTGCCCATGAGAGTTCTGGGGAGGAACGAGAAAAGGCTGCTGTGCTGGAGCTGCGGGAAGTCTGGTCAAGGAGATAAAATCACAGACAGATGGGAAGAGAAACAGCGATAGAAGGCAGCAGAGGACAACTTTCCAAGGCACAATGCAGGCAATAAATGTGTGAATTTGGAAGAGAGAGAGATCACTTAGAAGGCGCCAAGAAACCCTTTTGACCCATTTCCTGCACTCTCTCCTTCGTCTGTCCCTCCACGCACTTTGGGTTTCTCTTAAAGTCACCAGTGCACTTATCTCTTTGTAACAAGGTGGAGAAAATATCACTCCCTCTTAATAGCTGGCGCCAGAATTCCTCTTGGGGATGGAGGGTTTAGAAAAGTAGGTATAATGGAGTAGCTTGGAGAATGCTTGAGGTGGAAAGTTGAGTCCAGGGGACCTGGAAGTTAGAGGAAGGACAACCTGCTGTGGGGACTATGGGGAGAATTTGGAATTCGTGGGGGCAATCCGGGATGGAGAGTGTGAGGAAAAGAGGGGGGGGAGGGCAGAGGGAAGAGGGAAAGCGCAGCTAGCAGTGCCCCAAAGCTGCGGTTCCTTCCTCTGGTGCCAACATCTCCAGCGACTGCTACCAACCCCAGGCAGCCAGCGTTGTGGGAGTGCCTTTGATGGGAAAACCAGGAAGGGGCAGGGTTTCACGTCAACACTGCACAGAATGGATTAGGTGTGAGGAGGTGGAAGTGTCCCTCTGGAAGTTACCCAGCTCTTGCAAGGGCTTTGTACCTCCACAGGCCAGGTAATGTGTTAGGTTTCAAACCAAGTTTACCCAGATCTCGGAGAGGCAAAGGTGCCTCCGCTGACTTCTGCACTATAGCTCCAGTTCCTCTGTCTTTCCTTCTTTACCTTTCCCTCCTGTCTAAAGCTTACTTGGCAGCATCGAAGGCGCTCTGTGAGTATCTGTTGTGCCGAATCAGCTATGTTGTACATGGTTCTGCTGTCATGGTACTTAATCTTGACTGAAGACAACACAAATGTATTTCACACTTAAAAATAAACCTAATCTTAACAATTTTGGGAAGGATATAAATACCCACTAAATAGGCCTAACACTTTCCCACCTCTTGGTTTTTCAGAATCCTTCAAGGTCCAGCTCACATCTCCTCCTCCACCTGGATTTTCATGATATTTCCTGTCTCTGAAATCTGAAATGTCCCACAGATATTTCCTGCCTGTATCCGCCATTTGACACTTGATCATTTATTTTTTGGATGGATGTCTTGCCTTTTCTGCTATATACTCCAGTCCCTGAGGGCAGGAAGAGTGGCCCCCCCTTGCTAAGGGTCTACTATAGTACCCTATACACATAGTGTTTGGTTGATTGTCACTGATCATATGTGTCCTGTGTCATCTTTTCAGAAACTTGCTTGGCACATAGTAGTGCTAAATAAATAATGGTCGAATTGAGTTGAATTGTTGGGTGCCATATACCCCTGAGAATCCGTGATCCCTAGATATCACTCTCCTACCAGAGTAACAGAAAATTAGAACTTGGGAAGAAATCAAACCTAATTCTTGTTAAGTTATAATTTATTTTCCTATTGCTTTTGGGCATGTAATTTAGGCTTTCCACTTCCAATGCAAATATGATTTCTTAGCCAGTAACTTTTACATGGATACTGTGAGGTTAAAAAACAAAGATGCACAGGATTTTGATGCTGACGAGCATCATAAAATCCTGTGATCTAACCCAGGAGAGACATGAGCTCAGAGAAGCCAAACAGACTGCTGTGTGTGTCTCCATCCTGTTGCAGACCTCAGCTACCACTCCAGTCTTCTGCTTTCTGGTCCAGTGGTCTTCCCAGGGCACTAAGCTTGGTTCTCAGCACAGCATTTCTTCACAAAGTGTTTTCATTATTAATGCAGCATACTAAGTCCCTGGGGTAGAATAAGCCTCATTATTATAGCTCATCAGTCAATCCAAAGCAATCTGATATTCCTGTAAAACTGAATACATTTTGAAGTAAAGCATCTTTGGGCTCATTGCCTTCTGAGGGGGCCATCATCTTATTTGCCCTATATAAGAAAGAAACCATAAATGAGCCCTTCTGTGTGGAAATTCATTATAGCTTAGCTTTATTGATTCTGTTATAGTGCTGTTAATTACAGGAACCACAAAAACCTTCAATTAGATTAAAGCCATAATAAATAAGATTAGTAATACTTATTCTGCTCTGTATATTGAGTGTTTTTATAATAAACTATTTACCTTTTAAGAAATTACTACATTGACATCTTGTAATATAGTAATATCAGATGTTTTGGGTTTTTTGAAGGCAAAAACATTTGAATGTCTTCTAATAACTAATGATATTAACTATCATTATTAATCCTCATGATAACCCTATAGAGTCAACATTATGATTATCCTCACTTAGAGATGAAGAAATCAAAGCTTATGGAAATTTGGTATCTTGCCCAAGATCCCACAATAAGGAAAGCCAAGATTGAATGAGATTATATAAGTGTACCTAGCACAGTGCTGGGCAGAGTTTGTGCTGAGTAAATGCAAGTGAAGGAGTCCATGTGAAGTGAAAATAAGTGAAAGAAAAGACGAAGCTGTTGTGAGGATAGTACATAAGGTGCGTGTTGTAAGTTTCTCTGTATAATACATATATGACTCAAATTTGATTCTGAGCTTCCTAACAGTCAAAGGGAGAGAGACAGTCAGTCACACAAGAGATAAATAACCTTGCCCAAGAGAAGTATACTATTTCTGGAGCTCACAGCTAAGGGCCATTTTTCAAGACACAGGATCTAACACCCTAGCAAGAACCTTAGAAGAGGAGGCAAACTCACTATGGGATGGCTGTTAGAAACCTGGAAAAGTGATGGCCAGGCCTGAGCGAAGGGGAGAAGACTGAGTTGCCTTAGCAGAAGGCAGAGGAAGGGTTGCGAAGTCGAGGAAAGGGACAGGGTAGACTGGAAAGAGTACGCAAGGCCAGAAGAGCCAGCAGAGGACCATGTTCCAGGGGAGGCCCAAAGGACACGCCATCCACCAAGCCCGTTCAGAAGGCACTGCAGAGAGGGGTGCCAGCGTCACCAAGTGCAGGCCACTTCTGAAGGCCAGGGCTCAAAGTAGGAGAGTGGTCCCAGAGCTGGGTTCCTTAATAGCCATGGGCATGATGGGGCTCCTCCCAAATAACAGAGACCAACCGGAAGTGCTTAACCACCAGAAGCCAAGAGGTCACAATTACCATAATAAGCAGAAGGGTCAGCGGGGCAGCCAACAGGGCTTGATCTGCAGGATTGCAGAGAGGGTTAATAGCGCATGCTGTCCCAAGGGCCGCGTGTAGCCAACAAAGGTATACATAAAATCTGAAAAAGAAAGGGCCTGTGACCGGGAGGTCCTCTGCTCACATATATCACATGCGACACTATCCAGAGCAGCCGACCTCATGGACAGCTGGAAGGCCTTGGAAAGTCACCTGAAGTGACACACCAGAGGCAACCCTCTGAAAGGCTGGGTTGTCTTCCTGCAGGATATGCTTTAAATCAGAGATCTCTATATGACACTGTGTCCACAATTAGAAGAATAAACGGATCCGGGAACCCAGGCATCAAAGTAGGAGTGGGGTCACTCACCATCACTCCCAATGACCCACTAGGGAACTTTGTCCTTCTTGTCCCCACAGTCTGGGCTCTTCAAGTGTTAGAGATCCTGAGCCCCAAATGGGGTGTCCTCTTGCCAGAGGATCTAACGAGAGTCCTATGGAACTATGAACTATAGTGTCACTGGGGCCCTTTGGGCTCCTTGTCTCCGGGACCAGCAGGGGCAATGTCACCATCATGCAGGGAGAATCCATCCTTGTCAGCAGGAGGAGGCAGACTTCCTTTTACACAATGTGGCTAGGGAGGAACATGTGGATCCCAGGAGATCCACGTGGGCCTCTCCAGTACTCCGTTGCCCCATTGGAACTATGATTGGATGTGTCTAGCATGCCTGACCTAAGAAGGGTGTGATGGCAAAGGGCTCAGACCCCTCGGGAATGAAGATTTGGAGGGTTACTTCAGCAGGATCTGCCAAATGCTAGCTAAGGATGAAAGGAATTCAGAATGAAGGGAAGAGGGAGAGGATGAGAACTAGCTGTTGTCTACACCGTGTCACATTAACCATCTTTTCTAAGTTTCCCCGCAGAAAGAGAGGTCTGTGGACTGTAGAGGTCCTGCTCTTCGCACCTGCGTGTAGAAGTAGATCTGAGCAGTGCAATGGGGAGGATGGAGCTGCTGTGAAAGTGCACTTCTCACATCTCCTCCTGTGCGGAGCCTGAGTGAGGGCTCCAGCTGGGCGCTCTGTGCATCCACCACCGTGCTTGCTTGGAGACTGGGCTTCCCCCGTCAGTGACTGAGCGTGCCCAGCACACTAAGGCAGGCCAGTTCCAGCGAGCAGTGGCCACTTTGGCTTATGGACTCCCAACTGGCTTACCTGAGGCTTTCTTGGAACTGTGCTCTTTCTACTCCATCCTCCCTTTTCTCCTCTCTTCTTCCACAGATATCAGAGCTGCATCCTGGCCTGGAGGCTCTCCTTACCTTCTCCTGCTCCCTCCCCCTTCACGGGCACTTCCCCAATAAATCACTTGCATATATAATCCTGTCTTACTTGCATCTAAATGCACCTAAACTAATGTATGCTCCTTAGCTAGGGCCTGGCTATTAAGGGCCAACCATGCACCATACTGTAGTTGGAACAGTGAGTTTGTTCTTCCCTGATCTTCATGATAACATTTATTGAGGTAAATGGGCTGGATTCCAACTTTGCATATGAGGAAACTGAGGAGGAACGTAGGAACTTGCCTGCGGTATACAGCTAGTAAGTGGCAGAGCTGAGCTGAAATTCTCACTTAGATCCGTATTACTCTGAAGTCACCTTTACTACTCAGCTATGGGACGGTCAGGCTGAGGGACAGAGTTGACATCTTATGAGAGCTGAAGCATCTGAGGAAGAGGAACCTCATGTCTTACAGGAGTGGGCTGAGAAAGTTTTCCAAATCAGGGCTACAATTTCAGGGCAGTAGCGGTACTGTATCACATGCTTGACAGAGGCCTCAAAGTTCCGGACTGTGTTCCCTCAGTAGTTTTAGTCTGCAAAGGTCTTAAGTGGACATTCACAGTCATACATATATGACTCGATTGCTTTCATCTTTTTTCTTCCACTGAATTATACTTTTAGCAAATTTCTATTGAAATTTTACTATATGTCATGCATGATTCCTCCTAGGTAAAAAATTATACACATTCCTTTTGCATTCCATTACTTTTAATCAGACTGTTTTTCTCTAACTTTCAGTCTGTCATTATGAGTATTATCGATGGCCTACTGTTTTCGTGGTACTAAGCAAGGGGAAAGCATCTCCTCTTTTTTTTTAGATTGGCACCTGAGCTAACAACTGTTGCCAATCTTCTTTTTTTTTTTTCTGCTTTTTCTCCCCAAATCCCCCCTGTATATAGTTGTATATTTTATCTGTGGGTAAGCTCTCCTTCTTGTAAGGGTAATGATCTCCCCACTTTCCATGGAGCCTAATTCATTGGATTAGAGAGCATACGGGGAGAGACCTGTCCAGGTACCACCTAAGTTTAGTTCAGAGGTAAAAAATTTAACATTTGATTTTACTTTTCCTTTTTTTTTTGGAGGGTGGGATGAGGGAAAGGGATTGTTAAATAAGGGGCAAACATTTATTGAATACTTTCTTTTTTTTGAGGAAGATTAGCCCTGAGCTAACATCTGCTGCCAATCCTCCTGTTTTTGCTGAGGAAGCCTGGCCCTGAGCTAACATCCGTGCCCATCTTCCTCCTCTTTATATGTGGGATGTCTGCCACAGCATGGCTTGCCAAATGGTGCCACGTCCACACCCTGAATCCGAACCGGTGAACCCTGGGCCGCTGAAGCGGAATATGTGCACTTAAACGCTGCGCCACTGGGCTGGCCCTATTGAATACTTTTAAAAAAATATAAATGACAGTGTTGATTTTAAAAAATAGCCCTTTAGATAATTCAGAGCATCCACTGAAATTTTAGATGGTTTAAATGTTGGATATTTAAAAGATGTAGCTGTACAAAACCTCGAGAAATGTAGAATGAACGTTTATGCCAGTCCTCCCCACTCTCTATTCCCTAAGTCCTTTTTTTTCTTAGCCTGTATTACTATCTGATATTATTGTAATTATTTAGTCATTTACTTATTTTCAACCATCCTCCTCAACTAGGAGCCTTTTCTGTCTTACTTCTGTCTTACGCTGCATTTCCTGTTCTGTGCCTGGCACGTACTTGCTACTCAACAAAGACTTGTTGTATTCATTTATCTCACCTAAGGAGAGAGGATGACTTCCTGCAGGATCCCAGATGAAATCCCAGTGCAAGCAAACACGCAGCAAACAAAACCCCAAAACGATTCAACACACTTGACTACAAGAACATGGAAAACAATTATAAGCATCATTTTTTACAGTAAATAGTATGCTGGAAAAATATATATCAGAAGTATGCCAGAGAAAATATTGCTATCTTTTTAAAAGATCTCATTATTACAAATTGATGGAAGATGCTATGACCCCGTTAGAGAGAGGCAAAGAAGGAAACAGTATTTCCCCCCCCACTCCCTGCACACACATTGACAAATTAAAAGGAAAATGAAAAATATAAACTAGTGAAAAAGCATACTGAAAAGTATTACTTTCTTTAATAATCATGGAAATTCAAAATTAAGGCAACAACATACATTTTAAAAACATTAAATGTGTAAACCATTAAAAAAATTATAATATTCACTGTTAGAGAACCTGACATTGTGTATATTTTTCAGGGCAGTGTAAATTTGTGGAAACATCCTAGAAAGTGACTTGCCAATGCCAACCTAAAAAAGTGCAGTCCATTTGAGTTGATAATTCCATTTCTGTGACTCTCTCCTAAGGTAATTATCTGAATATTAAGGATTTAATTATTACTTATTTGCATGAAGAAATTCATTAGTGATGAAGACTTTTGTAGTAATATGGGAAAATGCTTATACATTAAAATAAGTTTAAGGAACAATTTACAAAATTACATGTCCACTAGCATTATACTTATATTAAAAATATGCCTAGTGAAAAAATAACTGGAAGAAAATATATAATATGGTAAGCACGTTTATATTAGTGTTAGGAGATTACGGGAGATTTTATCTCTCTTCTCTAGTTTCCGACTCTCTGTAGTTAAATTGTGTGATTTGTACAATGGGATTTTAGTTTAGTTTTGTTCAGTACAACCTCTTAAAGGCAAACCTCATTGTTTGACTCAAACATATTTTCCCATTGTAATCTAGGCAACAGCTTGCAGAGAAATTGGTGAGCAATTGCTCTTTTGATGAAGATTGATGTGTGAAACCTCTGTGTGTATGATTCGTGGTTGGATGGGTTTTGTTTTGTTTTGTTTTGTTTTGTTTTGAAAGAATTTCCTAGTAAGAGGCTTCTACTTTGTGACATTTGGTTGAGTTCAATTTAGATGAATGTCTGGAGCAGGTCTATAGGTTTCATGCCACATAGTACATGTTAGAAGGAAATACGTGTATTCCTCCTTTTACACTCCCCTCTCTCCCACCCTCCCTCCCTCTCTCTCTCCTGTAGGTTCTCTATAGAGTGACTTTAAAAAGTTTTTCTATTCTCAAACATAAAATTGAATTCCCCATCCAGTTTAGTTGGTGACATCCTTGGTCAACTTGTCGACTAATTCAGAAATTTGGGGAGTCATGTGAGATTCCTCCCTCTGCCTCGGCACCCACATCTAATCAGTCATGGGGCACTGTCTAGTCTATCTCCTCAGGCTTTTGACATCCTCCCAGGTTCCCTCCCTAGTCCACTGCCTTAGGTATTGTTCTCATCACTTGCAGCCTGCAGCTCTACAATGCTATATGATTAATCTCCTTGCCCTCCGATCCATCTTCCACGTTACCCCTACATTAGTGGTTCTCAATGGGGGTGATTTTTGTCCCCCAGAAGACATTGGCAATGTCTGAAGACATTTCTGGTTGTCACAACTGGGCCAGGAGGGAGGTGTTGGGTTGGAGAGTAGACGAGGAATGAGGGGGATTGCTACTGGCATCCAGTGGGTAGAGGACAGAGATGCTGCTAAATGTCCTAGAATGCACAGGACAGCCCCTCATAACAAAGAATTTTCCAGCTCAAAATGTCAATAGTGCTGAGGTTGAGAAACCCTGCTCTACAGTGATTCTTCCAAAATAAAAACCTGCTGAAATGCCTCAAAAACACACCATTCCTTTTACGCAAAAGTTTTTGCTTAAGGCTCATTTTTTTCTTCCTCTCTAGCCACACAGCATATACTTATTACTGCCCAAATATGCCACGTTCTCCCTGGCTGCTGTGATTTGCCTGCTGCTTGTAGCTGCTTCTTTTCTTCTTGATTTTTTCAGGCTGGTGATTCTCCTCTGTGATCACTTTTAGAAGAGCATGAGTCACACTGAATCGTTGCTTGTCTGTCTCCCCTACTCCACTGTGAGCATCCAGAAGTCAGGAACCGGGTCTTTTTCCTGGGAATCCTCACCGCCTAGTGCAATGCCTGGTACCAAGGAATGGGTCTAAACTCAACCAAGGCCCTTTCTCCTTGTTCCATATCAGGAGGCTGCAGAGCAGACAGATTCATTCTTGGGCACAATGGGGTCATTGCTGCCTTCCTGACTTTCCTTTTCCTTTATCCTTCTCCTTACCTGAAATGTGGTTCCTTTGTGTCTCTGCCTCCATGCATGTCACTCTCACCTGTTCTTCAAGGCCCAGCTCAATAAAAATCACCATGACTTACCAAGCCCACCACACATGCCAGGCCTGCATTATCTCCGTTCACCTCCAGCATAACCCCTGTAAGGAAGGCATTAGCCCAATTTAACAGGAAGAAAATGATGCAAACAGCCCTGAGTGGCAGGTGAGGCAAGACGAGCACACCAACACCCACAGTGTAGGCAGCCGGGCCACCACCTTCCCTGCTTGATTCTCCTGTCTTCTCTGCTAGCTCTTCTGTCCCCTTCCAGAAGGCCCTTTGGAGACCCTGTTGTCCACCATCATCTTTAATAGGTAAACTGCAAACAGCCAGTCCTAAAATCCAGGACCCTAGATTGGGAGGCTCTTTTCACTCACCAGGTACCACACCCAGCACTTCTTGCCCAGGGTACGAGGTAAGTTGCAGTCACTCTCAAGTCACGAGGAACCCTCCTGCAGGTGTAGCAGAGTCAGGGCAGGTGGGGCAGCCTCAGTCGGAAGTGAGCTGAGCTGCAGCAGGCTGACCATGCTTGGCCAGAGGACTTTCCTCCAAGGATTTTCAGCGGGAAGGCACTGGAGTGTTTTAATCTCGGGAGTGAGTGGAACAGATGTGAGCTTTTAAAAGTTCACTGCAGAGCATCAATGGGAGACTGGAGAGAATGCAGAGTGACAATTTAAGAGATGTTTGTGGTCCTTCAGGTGAGAGATGGCGGCAGCTCCAATCATGTCATTGGAACACTTAGAGAAGCCAATGGACTGGAGAGAGATTTAGGGAGTAAAATGGTCAGGATTTGGCCGTAGACTGCCTACAAGGTATGCAGCCTGGCTACAGCGTGAGCTTGATGAAGGTACTTAAGTCTCAATTTCCTTCCTCATGGCTAAAATGAGGATAATACCTACGTTGAGGGATTCTCAGTGAAAAATGAAAAGTACTGGATACACATTAGGCATCAACAAATGTTACTTCTTATTCCTATTATAAGTCACTATTTTTTTAATTTAAAGGAGCCCTTTAGGGACCACCCGGTGGCCAAGTGGTTAAGTTTGCAGGCTCTGCTTTGGTTGCCCAGGGTTTCGCTGGTTTGGATCCTGGGCACAGACATGGCACCGCTCATCAGGCCACATTGAGGCGGTGTCCCACATGCCACAACTAGAAGGACCCACAACTATAATATACAACTATGTACCGGGGGGATTGGGGAGATAAAAGCAGAAAAAAAAAAGAAGATTGGCAACAGTTGTTAGCTCAGGTGCCAATCTTAAAAAAAAAAAGAGCTCTTTAAATACAGAATGGGTTGGATCTGATGTAACTTGTCAATTGGGAAGGTTTATTCTTTAAGCCCCTGTTAGTCGAGGGGTCCACAAGATCTCCTCCTGCTGGGTCAGGACAGGGGCAGAGGACTGGGATAAAGGCATCGCGGGGCACAAGGATGTGGCGCAGGATACTCCCACCTGGGAGGCGTCAACCCACGGCCAAGTCACGACCATTTTACTCTCTGCGCCGGCGGACCTCCCATCCCCGGATTGGTGTTTCTAGAAGCCACCGGGAAGGAGGCGAGTTACGGCCGGGGGCGGGGGCGAGGCCGGAAGAGGGCGGGGCGCGCGTGGGCCACGCCCCTTTCCGGGACCGCCGCCCGTGACGTCGCGAGGGGGCGTGGCGGGGGCGTGGCGTCGCCGAGCGCAGGCCGCGGCGGCCGCCGAGTAGCCAGCAGCGCAGACAGCGCGGGCCCGCGCCCGCCCGTCGCCCCGGCGCCCCCTCCCC